>NC_083471.1:17487961-17787961 GCF_030014155.1 Tachysurus vachellii | reverse complement strand
GCATTTAAATTAAATACATGCATACATTTATGTTCTAAATTGATGTGATTATGTATAACATATGAATTACAGCAGTCAGGGGTTTGAAAAAAATAATGAGAAATTATTTAAAGTATAGATAATGTGTTCAATTCAAATAGCTGCTTTGAAATGCACCAAAGTATTAAAAAGTAATGGATTTGAATGTCATGTTTTCTAATTATGTGCAGCTAGCAATATTCATTAATGAATTAATCAGACGTAAAACATCACATGTATTACTACTATGCCAGTTACATTACACTAAATCAATACTAGTCTAAGGTGGAGTTAGCAAAGAAACTAGGCTAACTGTGTTAAATTTAGACAAAGTTAGCAAAAAAAAAAAAAGCATAATTAGTGAAACCAGACTAAGAAGACCCCACATTTTATATTCTTACATCACCATATTGAAACATTTTAATGAGACAGGGCAAGAGTGCTACTCCACACGTTCTATACTGCAGACTGGGAGTTTATCTATCTTCAAATGCACACAGAAAACTATAGCATTAACTAAACTGTGTAACATTAGAAGGTCATAGCAGATGATGAACATGAACTTTTCATTTTTTTTTTTTACAATGATAAACACTGCTTCAAACAGAAATGGATCTAAAATGTGTCAGCTTGTTCATTAACTACTGTAGATGAGAGGCCCGTAACAAGTACTTTGAATGTTTAAATAAAAATTTAGGGCGTAATGTCAAGTAAAAGTAGAAGAAATGTAGAAATTTGCAAAAATGATACTTAAGTATAGTGACAAAATATATAGTATTTTCCACCCCTGTCTGTAGTTTATTACAATTTATAATTTTCACAGATTTTTTTTTAAGAGCTGGGTTTTAGGTGGAGTAATGCCAGCCTCAAACATTCTGACTCACTTGTTAATGCTAAGTATTCGGAAGTTATTGCAGTAACAGCTTTGACTTCATCGGGTCACTAACAAATCTTCAGCTCTTTGCCCTTTACAGAATCCTACTGCTGCCTTGCAGGGAGTGCCTGGATGCAAGTTTGGCTCTGGTGTTGGAGAAAGTTTGCACTAAACCTGTTTTTCCAAGCCTATGGAACACCCATCCTCAAACCTGTTTACAGGAAAACGCCACATCACAGAGCCCACTGAGGGGTAATTTTGGAAGCGACCAAAGGCGTGCCATCAGCGTGGCGTTCCCTGCCGTTCTCTGAAACACTCATAATGAGAAGCGAAGAAAACTTTTTTTTTTCTCCTTGACTCTCCTCCCTACAGAGTCATGAAAATGCAAAGGACTCCGGCTTTAACGCGACGCTGCACAAAGCCTGCGTTCTATCTTTCTGCCGTGAGAACACAGAAAGCATAAAACAAACAAATGTACTAAAAATACTAAGTTTGCCTATGCAAACATTTCCCCTTAATGAGACACTGCGTTTAGAGAAAGTGGCAATGCTTGCTTGGTTGTCGGGAGCCTGTAGTTTCACTATAGTAAGAAGACCTAAAGGAGATCAGAAAAAGGGAGGGTGCAGGGGGATGAGGAGGGTTTGGGGGAAGAGGTGGGGTTGTAACACAGGCAGACAAATGAAAGAAGTGGAAAGGAGGAAAGGAGCGAGAGGAGGAATCAAACAGCAATAGCAGGAGTGGGTGCGTGTTTCTCATATCTCAGAGGGAAGCTGGAAAATGGGAAAGGGGTTGGGGTTTATAAACTTGGGGTCTTGAGTGCTCTGGAGCATCCTATCCTCTTTTAGTCACACCTAGAGGCCTTGTATTTCCTCTCTACAGGAAAAGCAGCATTGGCAAACCGTGATCGCATGTATTGTTCCAAAGCTGCTGTTCAGGGTGATTTGGCCTCAGGGCTGAGTCTGGAGAAATGTTGGCAAGATTCCTCTCTTTGTGGAGGAAGCTTGTATTGAGTGCCTTAGCTTTCTACCTTATTATTATTATTATTATTATTATTATTATTATTATTATTATTATTATTATTATTATAGATCGTTATAATACCATTCAGATATGAAATCCCCAAGGTGATAAAACAATATAGATATGTTGTATGATGATTTACAATTTTTATATATATATATATATATATATATATATATATATATATATATACATACATATAGAATATATGTATGTATATATATATATATATATATATATATATATATATATATATATATATATATATATATATATATATATATATATAGTGACTATGTTTTTAGTCATTTTGGCATGTATCATGATATAGATACCGATATAGTGAAAACTGAGTATTATAGTAGGCTAGCTAGCTTACCCAAATACTAGTATATTGTTAATTCATACTCAAAGTTCAAAGATGCCCATGCACATGATTCTGTGTAACACAACAAGTAATTGTTACTACACATTGTAGGGACATTAAGTTTAATGAAGAGCGTTCCTACTGCAAAATGTCAAAAGAGCTGGCTAGCTAATCTCACAATCTCACCAGCTAGCATCCATGGATATTGGTTTGCATTATTTGGAGATCGTTATCATAATTTCTTTAAAACATCTAAAATTAAAGATAGCTGATATAATAGGTCACCTCTGTTTCCACCTTAGTGCTGCTACTGAGTATTTCAGTGTTGCAGAACATTTTTTACTTCTGTAAAAATGAGAAGGGCTATGATTTCATTATACTCCAAAATAAGCATTACAGCAAACCATATAGTCATGTACTATAATGAGAGTGCACATACAGTTGCTTGATCATAGGCCATATTTATCCACTAAACTGAATGCTAACATGTAAATGTAAAATAAAATCATGTGCAGGTGGGTCTACTCGTCTTTCTGAATTCTCTCACGATGTAAATGTGTCATTACTCAAGTCTTAGCTAACAGCTCTCATGCTCCCAGATTAGTGGCTATCATGTAATAGAGGGAAACTGAGCTACTGGGTGATGGAATGTGAAATGACTAACCTGGGTGCAAATCTAATGCACTATTTTTTCTATTTTTATACAGATGCAAATAGCTTCTGCATTTAAAACCTCTCCTTATTTACGTGCAATAGCTCCCTAAGATATTTTGTCTCGAATAAAAAGCTTGTTCAAACAAACAGAAGCGAACATAAAGATGAATGTATTTACTATAAGCGCAATTGGGAACGCTTATTTAGCTTGATGTTGTTCACATTCTGTGGTTCACAGAATACATAAAAGAAACATTGAGCCAAAGCTGCTCGCTCACAGAGCAGCACATAGATGGGGCAGTATATTACAGCCATATACTGTAACATCTCCTAACTCGCCATCTATATACCAGCCAGATGTCCTGGCAAAACAGTTGTCCACCATCGTGTTGAGTCCTCCAGCTCTGTGTGCTGTCAGTGTGCACAAAGATCTCAGTCCGCTCGTGCTTCCTGAACCCTTTAATCCTCATTCGACTTCTGCTGTGGGTTTTGACTTCATTACTGCTTGCTAAAAGGCTGAGTGTGCACTTAGGGACCTGCCCAGGAGTGTTTCAATGTGAAAAACATCTACACACAGCTGGTTGAAGCAGAGCATTTAGTTTACAGCCACGTAAAAGGTGGCTACAGAGGGGAGGTACCTTAATCAAAGGCTTTTTTTTTGGCCGCAATATACAGTATAGAGAGTGCAAAGGTACAAGTTATATCACTGCACAATTTCTCTGTCACAAAAGATGAAAAAAGCAATGGAATTTAGAGGAAAAGGAAATAAAACTCGCTATAACACAGATTACTCATTGAGCTAGATGCTTCAAAGCAATTGTGAAAATGTAAACAATTAACTATTGGACTGGGAATATGTTCATAAATAATGTATTTCTCTTTTTATTTTTCTCTTAGAAAATAAGTTTAGAAATGAATAACCTTATATAGATCGAAAAGTTTTCCTGCTGAGAATTGACACACAAGATATTAGCCTTTCCCCTGAAGGCGAACAGAAGAAAAGAAAAAAAAAAGAATAGCAACGACATTCGTGCCTAACTAAAGAGACAGGCAATTACTGCAAAAAAAAAAATCGGTGTACCAAATGTGCAGAAAGGAATAATAAACAAATTATTAGTATTCTTCATGAAACTAAGTTACGCAAAAAAGCCATGAAACTAAAAAATTATTCTCTTCTCTTATTTCTGATGAAAATCATAATGTACACAATTTTTCTCAGCAATTTAAAAAAATATATATTACTTTTGGTTTAGACGACATTATTTGGTTCGGTGGATTTTTTTTTTCCTTCATGGTGATGCTTTTTTTTCTTGGTGACTGATGAGCGAAGATGCTACGGGTCCCGTTTCTTTGTCAGAGCTTCTGACTTTCGTTCCTCACAGTTAAAGGTTAAGGCGTCTCCTTGTAAGCAGCACGCAGCGTTTACAGCTCGTTACACAGAACACCTGGCACTGATTAGCTCAGCTTTACAAAACCCACTGCACTGTGCACTTTAATCCAAGGCTTGCTACTGGACTCGTGTGCTAAAATGTTTAAGTAGATGTTCAAAGAAACACTTCAAAAACTCAAATTGATTTGTTTTATACACTATAAAAAATAAAGTTCCTAAAAAAATCATTTTCTATTGATCGAAGTCAGAAACTGTAGATGCTACCATTAGTTCCTGTCCATGTTTATTAGTTTCTTCAATATGGGTGATAGGTACATGGAGACAGGGTAAGAGGTGACAGGTACATGGATGCCACTGATGCTCAAGTAGATTTTATTTCCGGTGCTGATGACATTAGACGATTCCCACAATTTCCGTTGTTAAAAATATTTCCTGCCTAATCCAAGTACCTATAATTTTTTTTGTTCTGAAAAATCACACATCATAAAATAATTCTTTAGTTAAGAGTTAGGAGTCTTACAATGCATTATGTGACAGAGCCGATTTAGTGCCACGTCAAACAAAACCATCTGATGACAAAATTCTGGTAGGTTTGTAGTTGTCGTGTAATGTCTTGTTAAATTCTTCTCTGCTATGATGTTTGTCTAAAAGCCACCAGTATGGTGATGACAAAAGAACTGAACAAATCTCTTGAAACAGATATGATAGAGATGATTGCTGAACATAAAGAAAATATCTTAATTAGCTCAGGATGGTTGTTTGGTTCACTGAGCCAGGATCAACCTGATTGATCATGTAAGCAGAAGTACAAAGCTCTTTAATGACATGGCACGGATTTACAGAGATGCAGCTGCCATAAATCCTCAGCGTTTGTGCACGTGTTGACCCGAAACTTTCCATCAATAGATATGTACTGATGAATGTATTTATTAAGCATAACCTCTTTCACCCCATAATTTAATGATCTCTATTGTAAGGTAATAGTCACTACTGAGATGTCTAAAGCCAATCAGTCAGAGCATTGAGGGTCTCCATTTGCTCACCATTGCCTAAGCTGAGATCTCTCTCTCTCTCTCTCTCTCTCTCTCTCTCTCTCTCTCTCTCTCTCTCTCTCTCTCTCTCTGATGAGTCAGCCCATTCTCCTGCTCCTTGACCGTCCTGTTTGTTTGGGATTTGTGGTCTCGGCCAAAAAAGGGAAAAACAGCAGAGCCAGGAGGGAGGAAAAAGAAGGTACGGGTGGAGAAAAAAGAAATGTTGTTCAATATTTGGAAGTCTTCTGCCTGTCTGCTTAAATATTGCCCCGTGGCCGTCGGGATGGAGCCGAGAACAAGGGCTTCAGTAAGGCTGACAGGGAGATCTCTGTGGCGACGTGGCCGAGTGTTTATCTGTCTGTCTGATGGTTTATCGGACTGTCAAATTATCCTTCTCAGCAAACACCATGGCTGCCGCGTGAATGTAAATAATATGTGCCACGTTAATCACGTGATTTCGACAAGTGCCAGTGCCTAATGTAAGGCTACTTAATAACACAGAGCCTTTTGACTGCGTTTTTTTAAATAAGTTCAAAAAATATTTTTCAGGTAAGTCCTAAATTACGTACAAAAACGCACCACTTTCCATACCCTCCATATACCTTGATGTTCATCCTCACAGACAGAAGTCTCATAAATCTGTGTATGAACATAGAAAAGGAAGGTGTGAACTTATATACAGTGTGCAATATTGCTAAATGGATATAGGAAGAAATATAAGAAGCGTGAAATGAAGTGACAGAGCGGCATTATTTCTAACAGGCGCATAACAGTCGCGGCTGACGTTCTGAATGGACCTGGAGCCGAAGCGTTTCAAGCAGAGAGAAACGCTTGCTCAGCCAAGAGCAACATCTTGACGGGCCGCCTGTCAATGTAGCGTCTCTCTCGAAACATTATGAGACTTGTTCGAGTTGCAAGTTGCTACAGTTAATAAACCAAATTGCACAAAGTGTGCTCCCAGATTGACAGCAACTTTCATTAAAATCAGATCACGCCATATGAAAATATCCTCTGTTGAAAAAATTCAAATTCCACATGGGTTACACTGTAAATAACCTGCAAACAAAAATAAATTGTCTAGCAGTGGTATGATTCATAAGCCTGGAAATCATCATCTTGGTTTGTGGACTCAAATGTCGATATGTCTATTATAAATCACTGAGATGCGTGGCACAAAAGGAGGATATCGTAAAACTGCTATGAGATATCCAAAGGAATATGAAATACAGCCCATATAAAAAAGGACTTTATGGTGATTAAAAGATTTGGCAACATAACCCAACCAGGATAAATTATTTTTATGCTCGGTGCAATGAAGTCGTGCCCGGCTGTGAGTGTTGGGATCCAGCCAGAGCATGAAATTCACTTCCATTTAGCCTCAGAAATAGTTGCTAAGGAGTCAGTGTATTGACCAAACATCTCACATGCTGCCATTCAGACAACTGTCTTAGATTGTCACAGCCATGTTATTTATTGTGCTTGACACGCCTGGTAAGAATATATAAGCACTGAGTTTGACAAGTGTAAACAGACACGCTACATGCTACCCCAGAAAACTGTTGCAGTCACTTAAAAAAAAAAGAATTTCCACTGGATTCATTCATCCTAGTTTGGTTTATCATCGTTGTCTGTCATATAATGAGTCTGTCTCCATATGTATTTGAATACTTTCATCTCTATACAGGACTTTTGTCTTCTTATGCCAGTGGTTTCCTGTAGTACAGATATGATTAATACAATTGGGTAATTGTTTTATAAATCATAATTTATTATTATTTTTAAAATTTTGACAGATGCTGGTCAGTTATGCTGACTTCTGGGTGCCTTGTAAAGTGGTCATCTGCAAGTTTTAATAATGACGGTTCCCACCTGAGCGTGTCTGACCTCATGCCCAGCTGCTGACACAGCACATATGGGTCGGTATACAGTATATGTGTGTAATATGAACGCAATCCAGAAATACTACATTTGCCATGCTGGCATTATCATGTGACCTACAACACCGTGATAACCACAAAAACCACAACTATTTTATCTTGTATAAACCTTAACAAGTTCTCAGATTATATACTCAGGTGTCGTTAAACAAGGTGTTAAACATATAGCACGTACACTTAAAAAAAAGCCATCGCAATGTCTTCGACTATTTGTGATACTTATAGCTCTTCCACACCAGTCCCGCTGCCGTATGGGATAGCGCCATGTTCATTTGTTCCTAACTGCAGTATCTCGACAGAAGCAGTAAATCATCTGGGTATTTCTCACCTAACGTTTTATGAATTCTGACAATTCGGACATATTACTCCTTTGACGTACTGCCTTTCAGCTACTGTACAGCAGGGTTGTAGGGATATTCAGAAGCAGCTATAGACACCTACATGGCAGTCACTACTTTTACAGTTACAGGCCTGAGTGGCTGTTGGTGCTGTTCTACTCTAGTAAACTTCAAACATTCATGCCAGATTGTAGACTGAAACAACAGCAAGAAGCTTAGTGACAAGCAAAACAGCATTGTTAGATTTAAAAAACTGTGACTGCATGTGAACAGGTCTAAAGCCAATACAGCTTTAAAGAAATAGTAAAGAAGAGGCCATGCTTATAAGATGCCACTCCACAAACAGGAAAGGAACTAATAGTTGAGAAGACAACCCCGAGTTGATATGAAATTTCAAGCCCAGGGTTTTTTTTTCTGTGTTTTAAACCAGTTATAGGTAAGAAACTGGATAGAATGAACACAATTACCCAAGACACAGGGAGGACGTGATAAACAAAATACAGACTGTATCTAAAGCTCAGGACTAAACCAGAGACATGGTGTTATGAGGCTGTGAGCTTTACGCACTTACTCATTTTCTACCACTTATCCGAACTACCTCAGGTCAGGGGGTGCCTGTGCCTATCTCAGGCGTCATCAGGCATCAAGGCAGGATACATCCTGGACGGAGTGCCAACCCATCACAGGGCACACACACACTCTCATTCACTCACGCAGTCACACACTACGGACAATTTTTCCAGAGATGATAATCAACCTACCATGCATGTCTTTGGACCGGGGGAGGAAACCGGAGTACCCGGAGGAAACCCCCGTGGCACGGGGAGAACATGTAAACTCCACACACACAAGGCGGAGGCGGGAATCGAAACCCCAACCCTGGAGGTGTGAGGTGTACGTGCTAACCACTAAGGCACCGTGCCCCCGCTGTGAGTTTTAGAACTATAATAATATAAGAAAATAACTGACTTTAATAAATGAATCCACTTGTTTAGGTATTAAATATATTTACTAAAATTCCTTAAACTAAGTTTAGTATCAGAATACATTTTGTTATTCTGTAAATTTCCACGTTTCCCATTTTGATGACACAACATGCTCTTGGCTGGAAAGTGTCACACCGCTGCGGTTGTCTGTCTGTTGCCTTTCGGTTCCGATGTCAGATACAAACAAGACATCCTCGCATAGGAAATTTCCTTCGTACTGAAGCATGAAAAGAAGCACAGGGGTACCCCATACCAGCCCAACATCTGACCACATCTTCTGGTCAGACCAAGATGTGTGGATGCCATCACTATGTAGCAGAAATACACCCAACATCTGATCTGTCCTTTGGTTTCAGACGAGGAGCCAAGTCATTTCTGCAGATCTCGACATGAGACACTGTCTGCATGTCCTTTAATAACATCTGCTGTACGGTTGTGTTATTCTGGGATTATCGCTGCTGTATTTGTGTCCATGGAGATGAAAGTTGTGAAATACCTCAAAGAGTTATCTGGAGCAGATATTACTGCATTACACATCTCACTTTAGATGCTAGTAAGCCAAACTTTCATTTTGGTGTTCCAATAACCCACACGATGACCTGATGCTTAAAAGGGCAATTCTGTGTCCAGTATGTGTGTGTATGTGTGTGTGTTACTGGTGTGGTGACTGAGATGAAATAAGAGGAGCTAAGTTTATGTGTGTGGGTCTGTCTTTTGAATTTGTAGGTGGAAGTAATGTGTGTGCATGTGGAAAAGTTGCGCATCCTGCCTGAAGCTCCAGCACCCGCTGGCCCTGCCAAAGAAAACTGTGGTCGGAAGAGAGCGCTAATAGAGCATGATGCACGTCACCTGAAACTAGAATCATCGGCAACTGAGAAACCACAGCGAGCAGCCATCCTCCTGCTAACGTTGGCCAGTAGTTCCTGTTCCAGTTCCAGCCCCCTGATCTCCCTACACCATTAACTCAGCTCAGCTTCCAATCGCGTGCCTGCTTCCCCCCTGCTAGGAGCTGGCCAACAACACCGGTGACGTCCGGCCTATTAACACTTCCTCTGACTTCACCCCTTTTGAATCTCCCAGCGCTCCAGATCTCGAGCTTTAGTGAGGAGCTGCTGCTGTGCCAAAGCCATCTGCAACGAACCTCCATTGTGCTGTGCACTCAGTAGCGTTGGTGCGTATCTCCTTGGACCTCTTCATGGTCTAAAGATAATTTAGACTGGAGCTGGTTAATGTGAGCCAGCTATCTTTTGTGCCAAAACACTGAGTTGTGGCTTTTATGGAACGCGCACAGGCCATTCAAACCGCTTCATGAGTTCCCCTACTGTCTGGACCTTCTGGGTCCTGTCAAAGTCACGGTCATTGCTCTAGTAATGAGCCCAGAATGGGGAGAGTCAAAGCACTGGCAGACGTTTCTCTCTGGAGGAGAGGTAATGTGCACACAAAGAGTTCAGAAGCACAAAAATTTGGTTTTCTTTTTCTTTTTTAAGAATTGCTGAACACAATAGTCATTATGGGTATCACAGTATATCTGTTAAAAGGGCATTGGTCAATATTTGAATAGTTCTTACTTTTACAAGTAACGTGGAAACATCTGAGGAACATGAGAATAATTGTTGAAACTATCTGATCAAAGCAAGAAAGGGAAAAATAATTTCTATGATTTCTATACAATGACCCATCAATATATTCACAATAATGTAAATAATGCTTTCATGAAGCACTGAATACATTGTTATTGTATAGTCTAGAAGAAGGCATTACAATTCATACAGAATTGGCACCGATTGGATCCGTGTTGGGTTTAACAATGAAGTGTATTGTTTCTTTTTTTTTTTTTTAAGTGCCATCTTCATGAATACAACATTTATAACATGTATTATAATGCATTAGAAGTACATATTTATATCACTACACCCAGTTTCCTTTGTAGAGCCTGTAACATTCACAAATTTTTCTTTATATTATTTCAATATTTTTTTTAAAACATGCAACTGAATGTATATCATTTTTATTTCTGAATGAATTATTAATTATTAAATTAAATTTAATTATTGAAAAAAGTTGTCATGAACTTTTGATGAATTGTCAAGAACCTTTTTGGTTATGATGATTTTATTTTTTTGTGAGTTCAGTATGAAGTGAGGCTTATTTTAAATTTAATTGTTTATTAAATAAATAACATTTCCATTTTTTTCTTTAATATATTTTTATTACATCTAAAACTATAAGGAAGGTCTGTAAACTTTTTTCTGCATTAAATTAAAGGCAGCAACAAGAGCAAAAGTTCTTTCAGAATATGGAAGGTTTTATTCATTCATTCATTCATTTTCTACCGCTTATCCGAACTACCTCGGGTCACGGGGGGCCTGTGCCTATCTCAGGCGTCATCGGGCATCAAGGCAGGATACACCCTGGACGGAGTGCCAACCCATCGCAGGGCACACACACACTCATTCACTCACACAATCACACACTAGGGACAATTTTCCAGAGATGCCAATCAACCTACCATGCATGTCTTTGGACCGGGGGAGGAAACCGGAGTACCCGGAGGAAACCCCCGAGGCACGGGGAGAACATGCAAACTCCACACACACAAGGTGGAGTCGGGAATCGAACCCCGACCCTGGAGGTGTGAGGCGAACGTGCTAACCACTAAACCACCGTGCCCCCCATGGAAGGTTTTATAATAAAGTAATATGATTTTGGGATCATTTCTCTGGTATAATTCATTAAATTCAAAATAAATAAATATCACTAACAAATCAAACAAACAAACAAAAATCCATTAAGCCAGCTCTCAAAATGCACTAGACATATGAGTCAGTATATAACAGACTCTTTAGAATAAGTGATCTAATGTGTTGAAAGAAAATGATTTATGTTGTGTATTATATATAAAAAATCATAAAACATAATAAAGATATGATTATAAAAAAGTAACAGAAATAAATAAAGAATTTAAAACCTTGGTTTCATCTGATGTGTTTTAATGTCTCCTGTCAATCAGGTTATTGCCATGCCCCCATCTTTGTAGTTGCAAAGAAATGCAAACATGATGAAATGTTATTTAAGAGGAAAAAAGGAACTAAAACTAGGAGTTGTTTAATTTGATATAATTTTAGAAACCTGTTGCACATAAAGAAGATATAGTTAGAGGTTAAATGTGCTACATATCTCATGGATTATTAACATAATGATATTATAAGCTGGAAAAATGTTTGCATTAGTGAATGTAGTAGGGAGTTATTTGTACTTAGTTATTATATAACTTTCTTCTAATTTTCAGAGTACAATAAGACAAATAGTGTTTATAAACTAGTTAGCCATATCAGCCAATGCTGGAAGATCCAGGTTCTTAAAATAAACTTTCAAATCTGCTGTTTTCTTAACTACTCAGAATAAATCTTGCATCAACACATATGCGTTAGTCAAGATTTTGCGTGTTTATTTACTAAAATTGTCAAGTAGAATTAAATAAAAAGAAATTAATCCAGACGGATAAGCTGGGGTAAAGTAAACAAGATTTTATTGCTTATATTGTGTGGATGCTGGTTCTTTTTTGGCTGCTGCAAGTGTAGCAAGAAGTCTTCTGCAATGCAAGAGTGAAAGCTGCAGCACAATGTCATCATTCAAAACGAGTTTCGGGGGAAAGCCATGGGACAAACACACGAGGCATCATGACACGTAGAGCCCTCCTACATCATATATCGAATATCTGTCTGCAAACGTGGGCGTAAAAGATGTTCTACATATCTTCTACATTTTGAGAAACTTTTTAAAATTCCACATGGAATCATGACCTTTCTTGAAAGTACGGCAAACTGAAATTACATTCCAGAAATAGCTTCATGAGCTTGTTGGCATTGCACCACCCCCAGCATCTTTATACTGGTATGACTGTGCAGGCTAGACGTTCCAGTTTCTCTCTGTCCCTGCTCCACACACACACACACACACACACACAAAACACACTTCAGTTCTCCTGATGACAGCCCGTGGGTGGTGAAAGAGACGAATTGTGTCAATAGTGTCCATTAAAAAAGGAGGCTAGTCTCTGGTCACTGGCTCCCTTAATGATGGATGATTATCTCAAAGTGTGACAGGTGTGGGAATTATACAGGAGCACGCCTTCTCTCTCTGTCCTGTGTGTGTGTGTGTGTGTGTGTGTGTGTGTGTGTGTGTGTGTGTGTGTGTCTTGTGTCTTTGCCAGGCTTTCTTGTGTTTTTGTATCTGTCACCTCTCCTATGGCCCAAGAACCTCTTTCCATCTGCATTCTCTCTCTCTCTCTCTCTCTCTCTCTCTCTCTCTCTCTCTCTCTCTTCTTAAACCTCTCTTTAGATTGCTCCCTGGTGTGTTTGTAATCCACTGGAATGGATGTGAATAATAATATTACTCAAGTAAAGAAGACCAGACACAAGCTCAGGTGTAATCTTAACCATTGACTATCGAAAACTTCCAGTCTTTCAATCAGGAACATTATCATCTTGTTTCTCTCCTCTTCCTCCTCCTCCTTTCTCTGTGTAGTGACACTAGGCAGATAACTCCATGGCTAATGAGGCTGACTGTGTGTCCTGCCGCCTGCACTCTGTCTCCTCACGGTCCAATCTCGCTGTCACACTCAGGAAAGTGGCCTATCTGAGCCATTACAAGCCAGCTATATGGCAAATCTACTCAATACACTTTCTCACACTCACACACTCTCACACATAGACACATAGTCTATATTCTTACCTTTATGGGACATTTCCATAGGTTTATATTTCTTCAGGGCCTGCAGCAGGTAACAGGGGCAGCTGTCCTCGTCCTCTCTGTCTCTCTTCACAGTTGCAGTGGAACTCAAAGTCTTTATGTAGCACAAACCTGCGCACAAGTCTATCACGTCAGCTAAAGGTGGAAACTTCTGCAGAAATCTCTCTCCTAACCTTTTTTTCTGACTTGCATTCGAAAATCTCTTTCAGTGCTGTTTTTGCAATTTCACACCACAAGTTGGGCCAGTTTCTAGAAATTCTAGCATTTGAAAGTGTTTTGGTTAGATGTCATACAATAAAAGAAAAAATCCTTTCAAGGCAATTATTAGGAAAATTGTCTATTGTCCATTCAGCTATTTGAGTTCATTCTTTTAAGGAGCCAAGGGAAAAAAAATGTAAA
Organism: Tachysurus vachellii; assembly: GCF_030014155.1. Lineage (NCBI taxonomy): Eukaryota > Metazoa > Chordata > Actinopteri > Siluriformes > Bagridae > Tachysurus > Tachysurus vachellii. Next base: position 17,774,195 of record NC_083471.1, on the reverse strand, counting down.
TTATGAGTTTAAAAACAATTATTTTAATAAAATATGACATGAAAAATAATCAAGAAAAAGGTGGTGCTTTTCTACAAAAACATATTCTGAAAGGTTTTATTCTACATGTACTGTATAACAGCAATTTGACAAGATTTACAATGTCTATTCATTACAGACTGACAAGGCATACATTTTTATTTAAAATAAAAAACACGTAGCTTGTCACAAATCGATTGTATATCTCGATTGTACTCTTTACCTCTAATGACACACTTTCTAGTCAACTTATATTGTTCATCCAAAAATACTTTCTTGCTCTTTGCCACTTGGACTATTTGAACTGTAAGTGTAAATACGTCCTTTTTTTGGATGTAGAGCCGCCAAATGCCTTGGGCATGTGTATGTATATATATATATATATATATATATATATATATATATGCGTGTGTGTGTGTGTGTGTGTGTGAACGCCTGTTGTTAGTAGTTAATTCACTTGCTGTACATTTTACTAACCCTTTGTTTTGCCAGAACAGTCCCCAAATATTGTGAATGGCTGCTTTAAGCCACTAATAAACCTCTTTGTCCTAAATCTGAGTGTGAATTCATTTGATATAAGAAACATTGCTTAAGCACTATAAAGTGAAGAAGTGAACTGGTGCCTACTGGACACTGACCTGTACTCGCTTGTTCACTTACTGCTGATGTCACGCCTCTCTAGAGGTTAAGACGATGTCTCACTAGAGCTCGTGGCCTATTAATTGGAAGGATGGGGCCACAATGTTTTTCCAGTTGTGTCAATTTAGAATTAAAAAATTTGCCTTCATTTTAAGAAAATATTTTTCTTAAAAGTTTAAAAGTTAAAAGTTTTAGGGCAGAATGTCATAAGAATGACATAAGTCCCTCATTCATTTGTTACACTTAGAGCATAAATATTGGCAGTCAAAGCTTAAAGTACCAAGAAACAGTACTGTTTCCTGCATGCTGTTCCCTTTTACAAATCAGGCAGGCTTGCTCAGAATAATCTGCCTACATTATGAGGAGAAATGTAGTAAATACATTGCCCTATTTTATCAAAAACAAAAGAAAGAAAAAAGATGGAAGAGAAATGAAAGCACCTAATTAGCATGAGGGAATGCCTAAAATAAAAAATATGTACAATACATTCATTAGACGAATGAATGTCGAATAATGTTTTTTTTAAGGAAATTGTAAGAATAATAATAAAATAATGAAATCCCTTGATATTATGTTTTTTCATTAAGTACAGGCTAACGGGATATTTTAGTCATAACAGTAATCCGAATTATTAATATTAATGTTTGTTTTCTGTATTCCTGGGTGTAAAAAAGAAAAAGTTCCTGGATGGAAATGCAGCTCATAACACACAAGTAACATACAGGGCAAAAAAAAAAAAACAAAAGAAGAAATTCCATAGCCTATATAGTAAGAAAAATAGGCTCCAGATCCTAAAAAGTGCCTAAATCTGGTTCATCAAATAATTCTATGTATAATTCATCATAAAAACAATCAATATGAACTTTTAAGGGAAGAACATCTTGTCCTAGACTCACTCACTTCAATTCTCAAGAAAGCAATCTGAAGCGCTCCCATGATGGCCTGATTTTGGAGCACTTTAACTATGTCATATAGACAAAAGAAGATTAAATAAAGCTTCTGCGATGTCCCCTAAATGATGATTCATCTCTTTTCTTAGTTGGATAACCGGTTACAAAGTTTGGAGCATGATAAAACTGTATGCTTTTTTGTTTTAATTAGGCTGAAATTAATTCACATACACTTGGGGACAGTTGTTATGGACTGTAAGGAAAAAGCTGTCATTTCTCACAGCGGTCCATTTCATCAGTGCTGATACTTGAAAGAAAGTAATATTGCATGTCCTCTACACTTTATTCCATGATTCGAGCTAAACTATAAGGACAGGGTGTGAAATGACTTGTCCGCCCCTCTGCCTGCGGGCAAATGGTATCTCCCTGCTCATATCACTCCTCCAAAACTTGCTGAGAAATGACATTAAAAGGCATCGCAAATGATAAACGATAAAGAATTCAAATAATTGGGGCCACATTACTGTAAAGAAACTACTGTTTCAGTCTCACTCTGTATTAAAAAGTAAAATTCTGACTGATAAACCAGTTTTCTCATTACGTGATGAGAGGGGTACTAATGATACCATGCAAAAGATTTAAAAAGCTCAGAAATCAACTGGAAATAGCTGTCATTTTTCTCAGCTTCAAAGAGTACCATTGTAGCTTAGTGAAAGCATCATCTGTCTTCCATTATAGCCTAAAATACAGCAGTGAGAATCCAGAGCAAATTTGGATACAATCTGTTTTAAATCCTTTTTTCTATTTGGACAAGAACCGAAATAAATCCCATCATCCTGAAGACAAACTCAACATTCTGCATTTGCATACAGACCTGAATTAATGAAGTTACATTTGACCTGCTCAAAACTATTCATTTTAATTTTCTTTAAATTTTAATCATTCCTTATTTGAACGAGTGCATAACGCATACGTAAGTGTTGCATAACAACATTATAAAGCTGTGATGGAGGATTTATGAATCATAAATATATCTTATATCAAATCTCATGAGGTGACTGAGGTTTTATGTGCTGTAGAATGACTTTGTGTCTTTTAAAGAATAAAGAGTAGAGTGGAAATATAACTATCATTACAGAGATGTAATATGCATGTAAATAATAGGGCTATTATTCATTCATTCATCTTCTACCGCTTATCCGAACTACCTCGGGTCACGGGGAGCCTGTGCCTATCTCAGGCGTCATCGGGCATCAAGGCAGGATACACCCTGGACGGAGTGCCAACCCATCACAGGGCACACACACACACACACTCTCATTCACTCACGCAATCACACACTAGGGACAATTTTCCAGAGATGCCAATCAACCTACCATGCATGTCTTTGGACCGGGGGAGGAAACCGGAGTACCCGGAGGAAACCCCCAAGGCACGGGGAGAACATGCAAACTCCACACACACAAGGTGGAGGCGGGAATCGAACCCCCAACCCTGGAGGTGTGAGGCGAACGTGCTAACCACTAAGCCACCGTGTAGGGCTATTATTATTTATTTATTTAGCTAAAAGTGCATCCATGAATTTTGGAGACACCAGTATTTATTCAGTTTCCATTTTTTCAGTTGGCATTTTTGTGCCATTCTGGGAAAACCTATAGGATGCCACCGTGGATGAATGGACTATTTGTGTTTCAGTTTTGCTTCCACCAGCATTCCTTCAGGTTCCTCCATATTATTATCCATAGAGTTACAGTATGTATTTGTAAGATTTGTATATAAAATAGATCTTTCTTCAGCTTGTTAGAAGAAGTGGATATACTATACGACACCTGTATACTATACGACACCGCACAGAGCCGTGACCTCAACCCCACCAAACACCTTTGCCTCTACCCCAGGTTTTCTCACCCTGATCTCACTAAAGCTCTTATGGCTGAATGAACACAAATCCCCACAGCCATGCTCTAACATCTACTGGAAATAAAGAATGGAGCATATTATAACAGCTTATAAATCTGGAATGGGATGTTTAAAAATCACATGTGGATGTAATGGTCAAGTTTAATATCTACAAACATTTGGCTATATAGTGAATCTTAAATCATAAATATTCTATTAATTAACTAACAATTTATAAAAATAATCATTAAAAAAAATTTGTGAACCGTTTACTATATGTAAGTGAAATATTCTCACTTTTACTGCTGTAATAAAAATTGTCTATGAAAACAATATCTATGAATGTGTTATGAATGATCTATGTAGTAACTATTAGTATGTTTTTATAGCTCAATTTTTTTATTACATTCATTTATATTACAAATAGCTTCACATTTCTGTAAAAGCAAACAGAGCAGTGAACAATTCTGACAGAAATCAGACTTGTCCTTGAGATTATTACTAATTTATGTTTTAATTCGGGAAGAAGTGTATCCCGCTCTTTTAAAGAATTGCACATGGTTGAGTTTTCTGCCCGTATGTTGTGGCTTTGGAAATAAGAAGCGGCAAAGAAAAAATGGAGCAGAAACGATGAGGGTGGAAAAGGAAAATGTGAGTGATTGATTGAGAGGGAATATTACACTGATTATTTACATCCAGTTTGGAGAAATGGTGCAAGCCTAAAGCCTTAACACAAACAAAGCGCAGAGAGCCCACATTTCAGAGTAGGCTTTTCCAACACAGGGTGAAAATCCATTATGTCAAATCTCATTTCCTTTTTAGCAATACGAATGGGTTGTTCTAAATACAGAGGAGAAATGGCTAAAATGTGGCTAAAAATCTATACTTTTTTTTTTTTTAAAAACCAATGCAGCTACCTACTTAGACCACCTGTGAGAGAGAGAGAGAGAGAGAGAGAGAGAGAGAGAGAGAGAGAGAGAGAGATGTGGTGCTATTGTATATCTCTCTGCAGTTTCATTGAGGAAATAAGCAAGGATGATTATCTCCTCTAAAAATTTCTACACTGCAAGTTTTTAGTTTTTCAGTCTTTCATATGTTTGGATTTTTGCCCACACATATATACAGTTAAGTGATCCTAATGAGACAGTCAAGAGCTCAGAATTTCTTAGTGTGCACATCTGTCAAGGAACCTGAAGGACTCCTGGCTTTCCTCAGCTGCTTACCCACACCCTCTGATCACTGCTTGCACCTATGTTTAGTTTGTCTCACTTGTGATATGAGTTGTTGTGATATGATCCTCGTCAGTGTGTATCTACTGATGTGCTTGTCCTTTGCCTTATGTCAGTTTGGGCTCATAATCTCCAGGGACACTTAATTCTGTCTTCAATATCTCCAAAGTGTTCAGTCTAAATGTCTACATTCGCATCATTTTCCTCTGGACCTCATCTAGGCCATCATTATTATTTTTCTCTAACACAGAACGCTAAAAGCTAAAACAGCTTGTTCTGCATCAACATTAAAATTTCTGACCACAAAGAATGAAACTGAATAAATAAATAAATACACTGTGATAACAAAGTAATAATATTAATAATCATTTCAAAATTGTTGCTACTGAAGGCAACACCACACACACACAGTTCACTATGCAATTTTAACAACATTCCCTAACTTATCCATGTAGTAGTGCGAGAACTGGCACTGTTCATCAATGGCTGCCACATATACTTCAATGTAGAGGGAGACAGGCCCTCAAAGAGGCGTGTCTGCCGGAACTCAATCCCTGTACTAACAGTGCAGTGAACTAGATCGTTGACAATGGAGATTACACTAGAGGCAAATGTTAGTCTCCACAACCTTGAATTGGAGAACTAAGAACGAAGTCTAGGAGCTGGTCTTCATTAGGGTAAAGGCCAAGAGGTTCCAAATCTTAAGGTCGGAGTGAAGAATCAAGGATTTGGTTAGAAATACAGCCAAGTGAGTGCAGAGAAGAAGCTTAGCAACAGTACGCAAAATAGTTTTCATAGCCGAAGCAGGGAAATCCGAGTCAGGAGAGAGGACAAGAGAAAGTGGATCATCAGTCTCTTGTTCCGCCTCTGTTAACTGGACCTGTGAGACCGATGATCTAAGTCGGCACCCTGCCTCAGAAGATGTGGGACCCAAGCCACGAGGCACAAGAGTGGAGCTTACAGAGAGGAAAGTTTCATGCTCTTCTAGGAAACAAACAACACAGAGAAAGTGCGAGTTGTACACCGTTATGTAGCAGGGGCAAAGATGTATGCGCTTATTGAGCTGTTTGCTCGACATCTTTCTTAATTTTTTATATATATATATATATCTTCATTTTCCCTAATTTACACAAATGGGACAAACACTTGAAACAAACTTAGACAGAGTTACCAGACCTGATAAATTGTCCTGATTTCATATAGAGCGTCGGACACCCTCAAAGAAGCGTTCCTATAGTGTCAGACATGACGCAGTGTCAAGTTCTCTCAAAAGGGAACTGTGTATATGTGTAATACTTTCATAGACCTCCCGATTATCATGCACCATATTTCTCTGTTCCTGTATTACCCTGTACTGTACAGAAATAATTAACATGCTTGATTAAGATATGAAATGTTTTATATTAAGTCTGTAATAAATTCAGACTTTAATTCCATGGAGAGAGAGCGGCACTGAGCGAGACCTTACATGGACAATTAATGATGTTAACAGTTGACCCCTGTGGCCCAAACAGTGGCATTGTTCCAGCAAGCTCTGCGCATAAATCTCACCATGGCCAAATCAACTTTTTGATAGTTCACCAAATAGAACTAATGACCTTGAATAAGTAGCAAATTAGCAAACACACAGAGCCATCTGTGTGCCCCGCAGGCAGTCAAATTAGTTCATCTTTGCCAAGGTAACCTAATGAATCTCGTACATTTTACATGCAAATCTTGAACTAATCTTGCTCTACTCCTCCGCCAAACGTCAGAGGCAAATAAATATATAAAACCCAATTATGATTTAATTAAATGAAATCTCTTGTTCCATGGAATGTATGCCTTAGCTCAGCTGTTAAATTCTATCATGGACATGGGTTTCAGCTTCATCAGCACGTGCTGCTTTAACAAGCTCAGAGGTCCAAGCATGGCATATCTGAGCAATGATATTTACCCCTTGACCCTGTGTGTGTCCAGAGGGACTGCCGGGGTCCCATTATTATAATTATATACTACATATAACACTACATTTTTTATGTCTTTTTTTTTTAAACTCTGAATAAACTTTGAAAGTCCATGCTATCAAGACAATTCACAAAAGGACTCATTTTAAAAGAAAGCTAGCTAAATAATTAGCATTGCATAAGCCAAACTGTAATCTAACTTCTAGCTAGCGGCTAGCTTGTCAGAGTGATGTAGGGTTAGCTTTACATACCTTATGGCTTAGCCTAGAGTTATTTGTATTAATCATTATTTTATTATTAGATTATCTCAAACATATACCACAGTTTATCCTACTGTGCTTCTTGCTTTTTTTCTGCTTTCCTGATAGGTAAGTTAGTTTCATTTTTGACAATCATATTAAACCTTTATGGTTACAAATTCAATACCCACCTGCTGGTGAGACAAAGCTGCCTTTGAGTTGGTTGCTGCTGTAGTGCTGTCCATTAACCATCAGATACTTTGGAGCAATTCATCACTTTCATGAATTCATGAATTTATTGTTAGTCTTTAGGAGGCAACATCAAAACTTGCTTTCCCAAGCAGTTGGCTGCATTGTCTATCCTTTTGTACACCTTTGTGTATACCAAGCCTTGACTATACCAGCATTACAAACAGTTGCAAAGACAATGTTTATTTTATTGATGCTGAAAACACTAACACCTAATCACTCAACAAAACACAATTTTTTTAAAACCGTTTTCCACACATGGGCTACAGCATGGTGTCGACCGATCAAATTCCTACATACCTGCTATACTGTCTTTTCATTGGCAAGTTGTAAGTTGAGGAATAAACGTATGTAATTTATGTAAATATGTCATTTATAGAGTAACTAGGTGATTTACAGCTTCATGTGTCTGGGAAGAAGAACATGCAATCCTTCACCCTCATCAGCCGTGATGTGATAAGACAGAACTAGCTAGTGGGTGGGAAATAGTGAATGACAACTTAGTGAAAAAAATACAAAAAATACATATATAATTACATTAAATCATCTTCAGAGTTTCACACTTGCATGGAGTGTTTAGTATCAGCATTTTCATATTAATACAAGGTGCATGAATTCTGTCAGCTCATTAGTTCAGCATGCTAAGTTTAATTACATTGTTGGTGTTTTTACCACATAATTAACAATGCTTGTCCTGGCAATAAATATATTATAGGAATAAAATTATATTCCATAATTTTTAGATTTTTCGTGCTGTACATGTTCCATATCATTATCATTTGAATGTTGAATATTAAATGCTGAGACAACTTTATTTAATAAATTTGCATCCTATATTTAACATTATAATTGTTTAAGAAATTGTTTAAACTCTGACTAATGATGGATTATTATACTGGAAGTAAATCTAGTAGAATAAAATGTATAAGAGAAAGACAAATATTTACAGTAGATGTTATAAGTACAACTTCTAAGTAAAGCAGTAAAGTAATTGTACTTTGTTGCTACCCATCTCTGCAGTGTGTGTGTGTGTGTGCGTGCGTGTGTGTCTCAGTCCACTCCTGCTCACCATGTCTAGGTTTTGGCTCTAGAAGACACACATCATTAAGCACTCAATGACACTGTGTTCTTGCAGAAAGTTCCTACCACTACTGTTCATGTCATCCCACACTCCTTTAGACCCACACTATTGCACAAATTCACATCCTGCTCTCGCAACTGCATCAACTTTGAGAGTTGGACCAAATGGATTGTCAGTGTGGGCAGTGAGGTCAGGCACCTCTCATGAGGCAGAGCCAATTTTGCCTTTTTAACGCAGAACGCTGTTATTTTTGCCCATACAATCTACTAGCCTCTAGACAAGCAAACTACTTGCTTCTCTACAAAAATACAGTCACTGGGGTGTAACCTTACATGCACACACATATGATAGCAGCAGTCCCAGTCCACATCTTAATTCAGAATCATTTCCTCCACTTTGCAGCTTTGCTGGCATGAATCCTACCCAGCTGGAACAGTCTTCCTCTCCTGGAGTCAAGTGCCGGCTTCTATACACAGCAATCCCACAACACACCTTCATTACACATCAAGGGCACTAGGCCCATTAGTATAAATACCCTAAATGTCCTGACTTTACTAATGGCACACAGCAAGACAGCTCACTGATTGACTAGGGGAGAGATGACTAGATACCTTTTCTCCGCTCTGTCCTTTTGTCTAATAGTTTTACTACTGAATTAAGTATGATAGAAGGCTTGGAGAGATGACTTATTATTATTTAATGTAGAAATTCTCATTTTTTATCCACTTTCATGCTTTCCTGCTTACTTTCTCTCTCACACTTTCTTGCTTTTTCTCACTTGTGCCATTCCAACCCATATACTTGATGTAATGGACACAACCCCCACAACCCCACCTCCAATTAAGTTTAAGATACAGGGAGACGTGGGGCAGGTGGGGGTACAGGAAAGATACACTGTCCAAATCTAATCCCTTTTCTTCCCTACCCCTTACAGGCTGTTAGTCGAGGATCTGATGACTGATAAACACAAATTTCCCAAGGCAGCAGGTACAGAGGGGAATCACTGTTTGCTATCAAACCCTGTCAATTAGCCTCATGCTAGCACGATAAAAGGCTCTTAATGGGCCCTTCATATCAGCACTGTGACTTGGATCTGTCCCATGCGCGACAGAGAGACCGATCCCCACGACGCCTCCATCTGATAAGAACAGTTCCCCCTGTCTAATGATACAGTGCAGGGTTCCTTACTAAATCTTATCTTTCAGACACCTCCCAGGAACCCCAGGCATTCAGCACACCAACACAGACACCTTTTATTCTCTATAATTGTATTGTCATGGGTATAAATTACAACTCATACAGCTGATTTCCTTTTTATTTCATAGTAGAGAGTGGTGAAGATAGGTGCTCGACATACTGAATGTATTTATGACAAATGGTTTATATTGATACATATACTGTAGAGTCTATGTATTTAGTGTCCTCAAGACATTTGATTGCTCCACATAGCCACAGATATTTTACAAATATGTTTTCAGAAAATATGTTCCATTAAGGGATAAAAGCATTCCCAGTAGCATTTGCTAACATCTCACTTGTCAAACTCACTCTTTCCAATTAAATTCCAGCATTTGTTGGTTAATAAGCTGTTTTTCTTTTTTTTTTTTCCTGCTTCCACTCTTGCACCATAGAGACAGATAAACACCTTCCACCCACTCTTACTGTTCCCACTTTGCAGCAATTATTAGGAGCTAATAGATTTGCAAAGTTGCAATATGGTTATCCAATTACGGGATCTACATTAGCAATTAACTTCCAGCTAAAAATAACAATAATGCCAATTACATGCATACAAAATCATATAATCAGCATGCTCTGTCACTACACAATTATTGTGATTACCCCTCGGTATATGGATTGCTTTGCCAGAAGGGTATGTACGCAAAGAACATTCTCATTTTCCTTCCACTTATAAATTACCAATTTCATTTCCGGCAAAGCGCACAGAAGAAAAATTCAGACAGCTAAAATACCCTGAAAATGGACATTTATTTAGAGTTAAAGTGAGGGCTAATGGAGTAGTACATTTCTACCAAAAAGTCATTACCAAGGTGAACATTGGCCTAACAAATCACACTGTAACAACTGCAACAGGTAAAAATGGATATAATTGCCTAAACCATAGCCTTAGCACAGTTAACAAATGTCAAAGTCTACACCAGTAGTTCTACATTTTACTTTGGGATCATTGGGAATTGGGAATTTTTATTTTTTTGGAGCCCAGTTTCCTGGGACTGGCACAATGGTTTCCTCCATTGGCAGGGAACAGAGTGTGGCCTGCAGGGATGTCTGCAGTCAACGTTGGTGGTCTGAGAATGGTAGAGGATGAAGTGAATGAGTTTACTGTATGCTGGGCTGCAGGGTGGAACGAGGACAGGGCCGTAGGTGCACCGACACCTCCTGAGCTTCAGAAGGTTTATTTATTATGAGCCCATTGTTATGTCTCTGAGATTTTTGACCAGTGTACACTTTGTAGTTTGTAGTAAGTGTGGTATAGTAACAGGCTTCGTTTCGGAAACACTAGCACACAGTTCAAACATACAATTTCTTTGTTAATATATTTGCAAACTCTTTTACCTATTCATTAAAGTTGGAAACTGTTTCAAACTGGGGGCTGGATCTGAGAGTTTTGTCTGGCTCTGACCCATCAGCCATCACATTTTCCATTTATGCTAAGTAACTGGAACACCTACAGTAAAGACGTGTTAGTATATATAAGGGAAATGGGTTCTGTGTGTGTGTGTCCAAAAAAAACCCTATTGTGAACAGCAAACATCCAAATATGCTATCGTTAGCTGTTAGACTGAAAAAGATGGGTGCTTGAAGATGCAGTTTTGGGGGGGAAAAAACAGCAAAGAACGAAAATGTAAGTGAGGAAGTATCAAAAAGGGGAAGAACATCATTAGTAGGTCCTTAAGTTTTAAATGAGAAGACCATCTCAGTCCATCTAAATTTTCTGTTGTGAAATATGCTGGAGTGGGTATTTTTTTTAACTCAAATTAATTGTAATTTGAATTATTCAGAAACTACTCTGAAACTAATAGTTGAAAGTATATACATACTGCATCCTAGAAAATACAATCACTGCCATCTTACCAAAGCTACACATGATACTGTACCATGTGATAAAAAAAATCTAAATAAACCCCTGTCCTTCTAGTACATAATTATATTTATTATTATTTTTTGCTTTGGCACTGCACATTTGATTCAATAATTATATGTACAAAGAAAATGTGCATAGAAACTGCCAAATAGTCTAAAACTGATGACTTCTAGAACAACAACAGCTCCCCCACTGTGTTCCAAACGATGCAGTCAATAAAACATCTTAATATTGTCGACATGCATTTTATTACATCTCAGTATATATTTTTCTTCGATTGTCGTCTTTGTGTTTTGTTTTTGAATGTTTGACTTACGCAGCAAAAAGACAGAAAGTATACCCATAAATACTGCCAGCACAGAAAACACAGCCTAAAATACCTTGCTAACAACAGGCTTAGAGAACTCATATTCCTTGGCCCACTTAACAGTAATTTCCCTTTGAACCAGGACTTTGTGTGGCTGCTGGGATGGACTGGGGAATGTATCATGGTCCTATATTTTAGGTGATTAACAACTATGCCTTGGTCCCTCTAAGAAGAGTATGAGACTGGTCTGAACTGGCAATGCTGACAATCAGCCAAGTTTCTGGGAACGCTTAACATAAAATGACCAAGGTTTAGCTGTTCTGCCTCTGCAAAGAGTATTAAAGCTAAAGAAGTGGCCTTCTTTAGCCAAGCCGGCGTTCGCTGAATGTGCCGTCTGCTCAGGACACTCTGTCATTCAAAAGGGGAAGGTTATAAATAGGCAGTGAGCAAACAGTCAAGGTCTAAAAGTTTCCTACGGCGGCAGGCCTGGCTTGGATTACATAATGGGATAATAACATAGCATAGATCATAACAGATCCTCTTTATTTATCTATAATAATGTTTGCTTGACTTACGGCAAATGAGTCACCAGTGTCACTCAAACTGAGTGGCAACATGTTAAAAGTGTGTCACCAGTGCATATGGTCATATTTAATTCTGTTTGATTTAAGTGAGTTAAATGAAGTATGAACACTCATGCTAATATTTTAGGGGTCGTACTTCTGGCTATATAGCAAAGCAGGCTACATCAAAGATAAAACAACACAGATAACATTTGAAAATCAAAGGGTTCAAAGAACGATGGAAAACAATTAGGAACTCAGACGGTGTTGGAACGTTTATTGTGGCCATTAGATATAAATCACCTTATGCTCTGCACAACCGATTACAAAGCACAGTTGTGCTTGACTGCTACTAGTTCTTTTTATAAAAACTCGACCTTCAATTGTTTCCACAAAAATTAAAGGAATTTACCACCCGCACAAAAGTCATGGACTTGTTGCAGTTCATATAATTTTGGTTTTGGCATCACAGTAATTTGCAAGCGCACACTTCAAATGAAATGGTTTCGTGCAAAGGAGCTGCATGTTGTGTGCGGTGGACGCTTGTCTGGAGTCATTTGATATGCACCATTTGAAGGTCCAGCCCTTTCACATAACACACTGTTCTGACATGTGCAAGAACCCACACTAATCCTCCTACTGCCCTTAAATGTAGTTCATGCTCTAAGCACTGTTACTGAGGGTGAATATTGTGCTGCAGTTTTCACAAAGTGATTACCCTGATAGTGTCTGAATCGTCACCTGACACACTACACTGTCCTGTAAGACTAGAAAAAAAAATGGCCTTGTATAATGAGCAGCGTATCAATCTGATGCCTATAAACACTGACCACAGACACACAAACCCGTAGTTAACGTTTAAACAATAGCTAGACTGCATCTATTGTCCTTATTATTGTGTCCATTTTAGTTCTTTAAGCCTTCCTAACCATAGACCTGCACCCACCCACCAGGAAAGTCTTGAACTTTAGGCTTCGAATCAGCTACATTCACAGACAAAAGAAGATGCACCGCACCCCAGCATGGGCTCATCCTGAACTTCCTGGATTGTCGCTTGTGGTGGCGGTGGCAGACATCCAGGCTCTGGCTGCTGTCCCAGAGTTGGACTATAGTGGACATGCCCTGACATGGGGCTGAAATGGATATTTACCCATCCTCAGTCTCATAAGTCATAACCTTATACAATTATAGGTTTACACTGCACTCTATTGTGCTTCAGACTTGGAGGATGATGGATATAAATGGACTTGACCTAAGAAAACAAATCAAACTGTTTTGGTCAGTGAATGAATGGGTGCCCAGCATCTTTGTATAAGATGTGGTTTGAAATGCCAACACGATTGCATGCAACTTTTATGGAAATTCTGACAAACAATAGGATTGTCTTAAAATCGCGGACCCCACTGTGGCACTAAATTTAATTAATTAAAAAATGTTATGAAAAAACTGCCTGATGTGAGATATATATAAGACTAATTTGACACAATTCTATCATATCCAGGTTGGGTCTTGATATATTCAGATTCCAAATTCTTACCAAAGCAATTAAACTACTGACACCTACTGCACTGATATCTTAGAAACACATTTGTTTAGTCCATGATAAGGACAAGGATCTTGGCTGAGACTCATCATGGTGTAAATATGCAATATGACTAGTGTTCCTGTTATTCATTCATTCATTCATTCATTTTAGATGCCAGAGCAACATACACACATTCAGGAGTAATTTTAAGTACACAAACACATTAACATGTTCTGCTGACATGGGAGGAAACTTGGGAACCTTGAAGAAACCCATAAAGACATAAGGAGATCAGTGGGGTTGATCAGTGAACAAAACAAGAAGTTTGCTAACATTTTTAACTAAAGGTCATGAAGCCTAGTGAAAAAAAGAATTACCACTCTATTGCATTGTGTCAGTAATGTTAGGTTTATATAGAAATATGTAATCTGATCTATGCAAATATGTAGTGCAAGTGCACATAAATAATGTGTAAAAGGTTGCATGTTTATATGCTTTCAGCAAAGAGTACATAGTCACAACTTGCAGACTTAACCTGCTCCTGATTTTCCACCAAATAACATGATGCTTATGACATTTACATTCAAAACTACATTAACATTAAAAAATACATATAAACAAATACTTTTAGTAAAAATTAATGATTAAAACAGATTTCTTCCTCTTTTTCTAAAAATAGAATAAAATAAAATAACAATCAGATTGTTAACAAACACAGCCAGGGCTTTAATGGGCTACAGCAGGTAGTCTAGTCCCTGGTTCAGTGTTGAGCTTTGCTTACTGTCTGTGTGGAGTTTTCCCACACTCTCTTCATGTCTGAATTCATTTCCTCTGGGTTCTCTGTTTCTTCCCAGACTCCCAAAAATATGCAATCTAGGTATGCCCCTAGGTGTGAATGATACCCATCCAGTGTGTATTCCAGCTATATGGCAGGACCAGGATCAGGAAAAAGTGCTTACTGAAGATTTATTTCAATGTCTGCTACAATTACACTTTTCCAGTGATGAATACAACACAGTAAAGTTCCCGTCCTAAAAAATGCTGCGCAAGAACAGAGATAATTTGTCCGTTTTACATTTATTATACATTAAGATATTTGACTAAAATTTTCAGTAGAAGGCCCCTCATAACCACCTAGTCAGATCCTTTGTTTATGCCATGCCCTCATGAATGGAATCAAGTCAATCTCAAGGTTGTTTCTGCAGACAATGGGGTCCTGAGGGTTTGAAGGGAATTAGACCATACAACATGACTGCCGATGTGTGCCACAGATATGTCGCACCCCAGACGCCGCTCTCATGTGGCATCACCCACAAGTGTCCGCATTCCACTGTGTCCAAACATATTGACCACTCAAGTTGTGCCAGTCCTCATGCCTCCGCCTACAGCTATAAAGCCATAATGATTCCACTTGATGTCACTTTAGCCACCTGTGCACTGACTAGCATGTGTTTTCCATTTAGCCATGGTCACTCTAGCATGTTTTCCATTTTTGTTAACCACATGCGTAGTTACCATTTGTTGTTTGGTGCCAAATTTGCGTAAAGGGTCAGAGCAAACCACAACTATGCAGTAATGCAAGCTTCTTATTTGTGTGTGATTAAGTCGCCATAGCACAATATACTGTCGTGCTTTGTGTTTAGCCCCGAAGCAGTTTTACACTTATTCTGTCTGTCTTTAATTTGATAGATAATCAACGACGCCTTTGCGCAGGCCCTGGTTAGAGCTCAGAAGAAGGATCCTAATTGAATCTGACAATAATTTTCACATCGTTCTCATGCCCTGTCTCCAATGCCATTAGTGACATTACTGTGCTAATGGTTGCCATGACAGCATGAGCAATGCTCATTAATGGCCTCAGTGGCAGAAATGTTCAGAACAATTTCTTTTTTTCCTTTCCTTTTTCTCCTATATTTTTGTCTCAAATTTTGAGATCTTGAAAATGCTTCTAAGAGGAAAGTTCAGATAGAAAATAAGATTTGGTGCCAAGTATACATGTTGATTGTGAACAAAAAAATAAAAAAGGTCCATCACTCAGTAATTTTTGCTTGTGCTAAGCAAAAAAAAGTGGCTCACATTCACATTGAGACAACAAAAGGGATTTTTTTTTGTTCCTTTCAACTTAGTCCCTGTCTTCATAGCCCTGTGCTCTTGCTGTTCCTGCCTTTCTTTCAGTTCCCTTTGCTTTCTTGCTTGCTTGCTTTCTCATTCTCTGTTAGTATTGTCTCAACAGCCTTGCCTGCTTCTCTACAGTAAAGGGTCTCAAATGGACACTGTGGCTATTCTTACCAAAATCAGACGGACCGTGCAAAAAAACTAGACGACAAACAAGCATCTGTTGCAGATGGCCCGGCATTTTTCACTGCGGTCAGGCTTTGTTTAACAAGCAGCATCGCTCACATCCCACTGAGCTCTTTCTGGAGAGAAGTGCTGCGTTCTACTCAGGACAGAGTGCTCCAGGAAGTGTGGCATGCTTGGTTTTGATAGTCTGTAAACAAGCTGAGCTGTCGTGCCCAAATTTCACTTTTGGAAGACGAGAAAACAGTCAAGCGCTGGCTTTTGCTCAGGAACAAGCAGCTGGACCGGAACGTAAATTTTCACACAACCCTGGAACACAAAGCCATCCTTACTGTGACCACTGGCTGAACACACACAACCCCACCCCAAACATCTTGTACACATTAGAGCTAGTAGACTACATGAGACAACTTGATGACAGACAAAGTTTGCTCATTGCAGTTCATGTAGATTATCCACATAATTCCTTGGAGGCTAGTTTCGCACAATAATACATAATCAACCTCTGATTTCTTCATAACACTTAACCACTGAAACAATACCACATCTACACTTCCTGTTGTTGCTCTTCTGAGACAGAGTTAAATTTTAAGGCAGTACATCTCATGCCAGTCTATTATAAGTTTGTTCGCTCTCTGAGTGCCTTCAGCCTTTAACCGAATACAATACATTATTCAGAATGAACAGATATTGTTTTCTAAACAGATAAAAAATACATATTTAATTCTTTTAGAAAGCTTGCCAG
Organism: Tachysurus vachellii; assembly: GCF_030014155.1. Lineage (NCBI taxonomy): Eukaryota > Metazoa > Chordata > Actinopteri > Siluriformes > Bagridae > Tachysurus > Tachysurus vachellii. The sequence continues at coordinate 17,757,461 of NC_083471.1, read as the reverse complement.
AAATCTTCACAAGGCATCTGCTCGGCACTAGAACTGTGCAGGATGGAGCTAGGAATGATAAAAAAAAAAATAAAAATTTTAAATTAAAAAAAGGTGAAAGATTTCATGCAAGTGAACAGACACATATGAAGGAATCAAAGGAAGATCAGACATAAAATGTGGACATACATTTACAAGTTTTATTCATGTAACCCTAGCTACTGCCTAGTCAGGGCCGTGTTGGTTTAAGTTAAGCTGGTGGTTGGTTGGTTGGTTGGGTGGTTTTATTTATTTATATATCTGCCTGAGACCAGTTTTGAACCCGAGTGAAGGTGCTGAGATTGACATCCACACTGACATTCCAGTGATATATGGACACTAAAACCATACACCCCTGCACCAGGTAAATGCAAATCTTCAAACACTTAAGTATAAATAAGCCCGGAGGTCCCTGTTAAATGGTCGGAAGGCAACGGTTTGATTTTGTATGTTCATGCCTTTCCTTTTGAATAGCAAGAGTGACTGTTTTTAAATGCTTGACTGATTTACACGACCAATTGCATTCACTATACCACGAAATACATCAGTATTCACACTGACAGTACTGGGATGTCTATCTTCTGCTTTACGACACTTCAGCTTGAACCCCAAATATTTAGAGCACTATACAGATACAGATTGAGACACTACATTACACTGCTTACGGTGCAGTGTTGGATCATTTTTAGCCAGTAGATTTTTTTCTCTTACTGCACTTATCAGTATAAAAAAAATAATAATTATACCATTATGCTGTTAAATTCTCAAATCAGATTAGTCAGATGTTCTGTTTCTTTAACATCTATCTATCTATCTATCTATCTATCTATCTATATAAATGTAACATTCAACAAGTATAAAAACCCATAAAATCACTGTAATAATAATGTTTAATTGTTATATCCAAAAAAATGTCCATCTAAAATTGTGCTAATGTGTTACTTAACATGAAATAATTCATCTTTGTTGTTTTTGTATGATATCAAAGCACATCCTTATAAGACGTTAATTTGACCTTCTGCAATTACGCAATTGTCTTCCCTCTAAATCCCAAAGACAGGTTTTCTAAAACTTCGGAAAGCAGATAAGAACAGTTTCAAATATATAATTGCTCATGCTGACTGGAGTGTACAGGTGTTATGAAGTTATTTATTAAGTTTTAGTAATATATTCATTAAATGAAGCTTTAAATCACAGTGTAAACTACAGCAAGAGCAGTTAAAACCATGAGATGAGACATGAGATGAGATGTGAACAGCTAGAGAGAAATAATAAAAATAATATTAAATGAGCACTACTTTCTTTTCATTCTTTCTTAAACGCTGTAACACCAGCCTGTTTTACATCTTGGAGACAATAATGTAATGAAGACAATTCTTTTCATTATGAGATGCAGCCGTGATGCTGATATATTTGGGCATGTTTTCATTTTGATGGAATATGGATTTAATTACTGTTAGATTTCACTTTTTCATTATGTTAATAATGCTGCTGACTGACAGTTGGTTTATTGCTGGATTTGGTGATACGTCTCTTTATTTCCGAGTGACTTTATTGCGGTTGGAGAGGCAGCCGAGCGCTCAGGCTTGGTTAGCTGCCAGTAATGGACAGATGCAGATGCAAAATTGGGGAAGTGAAAGTCCTGCTTTCTTTTGCTCTTTTTCCTCTTTTATCTCTTGCTTGCTCTCTCCATCACTACACAGCCAGCAGAAGCACCAGACCACACACACTCGCACATGCACACACACTTGCAAGCACCTCACCCCATGTTAACGAATCCCTGACTCGAACCCAATGTATGTAATCAACTGTCAGAGGTTTGCGGGTGTATCTGAGCCTCAAGGGACTGTTTCAGGGAAAGGCTAAAGAGACAATAAGACTGGAAGCATAATGTTTCTTAGAACATCAGAATATTGTTGAAGGAGGCTACAACATACAAAACATACAAAAGAATATCTGGAAGGATTAGTTTTTTTGTAGAAAAAAACAGCTCTGGTATACATAGCACTTTTAGCATTAGCTAAATTGCAAGCCCTGTCTGTGGTTAAGCTTTTATGACAGCAAATGCTAAGTCTGAGTCAAGCCATTGTTTAATAGCTTCTTTTGATGGATATGATCATTCCATCCCAAATACTTTACTATATTTTTTTCACACAAAGTCATTTGAAGCACCTGCTTTACTGGACAAGCAAGTTGCATAGCCTAAAAATAATTGGCCATTCACATTTAAGCTCATTAACATTCACACCGGATGCAATGTGTGCGTAAAGTACACGACTTTCTGAACAATTGGCACTGCTTCCAGCACATTTGTGTTCTGTAAAGGCATCCAGTGAAAACCCCAGAACGTCCAACGATGCCAAAGCAGCATGATAGGTCTGTAATTACAGCCCAGTTCACTTCAAAACATCACACTAGAAAAAGAAAGGAACAGCAAACAAACAACATGCTTGGGCTTATTTTGGTATAATGAGGATCATTACTGTACAAACACTCGCACTGTTCTCTACAACTACAGGTCAGGAGAATCAGAACCATGCTTGAGATTTTAGAGGTTTAAAATAATCTTGACAGGATACGTATCTATACTGTGAGAAGGACAACTGAAAAAGAAACCTTTGGCCTAAATGCACATCCAAGTCTAAATCTGGATTTCCGTAAGTCTGCTTTGTCACCATGTTTATCAGTAAATACAACAGAATTCATTTAAATTGGGTTTCTTGAATACGTTAATGTTAAGGACAAACACAGGAATGCTCACAAACAAAACTTCTATGAAAAAGTAGAATGACCAGTTTACTCAAGCAGCTTGATCGAATGTACATTTGACCCCGTGTGTAAATGTAAAAAATGTAAAGTTTTGAAATTAGTTGACAGATTCCATCAGTCTCCATTCTCTGACATGCAACATCCTGGTGAATTAAGGTTAAGAGAAGACAGAGCAGGTTTTTCTCTGCCTCGCTGAGCCACGCACCCAGAGGGCATTGTAAGCCCACAGTGTGATTTATAATTACAGGCACATGCTCGCTTGTAAGCAGCCACACGCACAGAGTAACACACAGAACACACACTTATATTTGTATGCAAATAAGCACATATAAGGGAAATGAATAAAATGTAAAGACTGTATAAATGTAAGAAATTCACACCACATGTTTATATACCAGTGCAACTATATAAAAAAAAGATTGTACACTCAAAGATTTCATGGGAAATGCATTTTTGATTAAACCGTGTTAAAGTATGTTTGAGGATGTGAAATAAGGTCCAGCTACAGTATGTAATTTAATGTTCCTCTACAAGTATATTCCTCTGAAGCTACAACCCTTTATGGAGACCACACACTGATTAGAATTAGTTCCTTAAACTACCACCCTATTTATTTTTTTTTTTATATGCATATTTAAATTTATTATACCATTTACACTTATGGTCGTTCACTGGTTTACAATTTTCTACCCTAACCAACAAGCAGTACATGTAATTTAACAGAACAGCAGGCACACATTTTTGTCTTTGCCAATAAGGTAATTTCTCCTGAAAGGAAGTGAGACAGGAAATGTCCCCGGCAGGCAGTTTAGAATGTGTGTGTCTTTCCTGCATGCAGTGGATTACACAAACATCTTTAGGAGAAAAAAAGAAAGAAGAGAGAAGGCTACAAAAAGTCCCATGTATCATCACTGTATGCTTCATACCCATATAAGACAAGATCTGAAGTTTGACCACATTGTTGCAACCACAGCATGTTTAAGGAATTAATATCTTACGCAATCATTGATGTAGCTAAATATAAATATAAAATGTGCACATTAATTATACTGCTGCAAATATAATTTACCCAGTCAACTGTAAATTTCCATGCATATTCATGGTACAGTAGATTTGCCTTTAGTGACACCTATAAAGCTCAAAAGCACAGTGCTGAAATCTGACACAATGATGACTATACATCCCTATGACTATTTCCTTAGACTCACACTCACTCTTCCTCCTTTTATAGGGTGCCATTTCTTTGTTCTAACTAAATGTCTTATTTGCGTTAATTTATTTATTCAGATTGGACTCCTTTTTTTCAAAAAGAAAATTTTCAAAAATTTGTATACTCTGTTTAAATTTTTTTTAGTGTTCTTTCTAAAGTGCTTTGTGAGTGTGTAGATATTCATTCTCAGAACACTTTATTAGGAACAATATACTTATACTGTGTAGGACTTACCTTTGCTATCATTTCTTCGTGGCATGGATTCAACAAGAAGTTCCCTTCGATATTCAGGTCTACGTTGATATGACTGTATTACGAAATCCAAGCTCAAGTTCCCATTCTACCAATACTGGGACTAGGAAGGCCCCTGAAGAACACTGAGCTCAGTACGTTTGAGATGACTTTTACTTCGTAGCATAGTGCTAAGAAAACATTCCCCACACCAATACACCAAATTCTGACCCTACAGTCTGTGTGCTTCAATAGAAGTTAAGATAGATCAGACCAAGCTATATTTTTCCAGTCTTCAACGGTCAAGCTTTGATCATGTGCTCTAGAGATTGTTGTGTGTGAAAATCCCTGGAGATCCGCAGACATAGAAATACGTAAATTATCTGAAGATTTGATAATTGCATTAATAGAGCAGGTTTACAGGTGTTTTTAAAATAGTTTTTATAGTGTCTGTGAGACAACTTTATACATCATATGGCAATAAATATCAAACACACACACACATAACACAAATGCTACTATCCTTGAGAGGGGCTTTCATTGTTTTAATTATTAATCCTGTGCCTACACTTATATATAATCCAAACCTTAACCAAAAGCGTCCTTTTGGCACTATTATTTATTTTTGCTTAATACTGTAAATGTTGCAGTTTTTGGTTACAAAAAAATCTCTTTACTTCACGGGGACCAGACAAATGTCAAAACTCCATAAGGTCAAAACTGTCTGATCTTACGATTCTTGTGGGTCTCCACCAAGATATTAAAAGATGCCCACACACACACACACACACACACACACACACACAGACACACACACTACCAAGTGAAATAGTCAGGGGAATAGAGCACTTAGATCAATGAATCTAAAATCATCCTAGATTATTGTATTACACTCATACAGTAACCCATTTACTGCCAGATCCTCTTTCGTTGTGCACAAACACAGGGTGTGAACTCTACCTGACAGAATGGGGCCACAGCGCTACCCAGGGAATTAAGGTGTTGCTCAAATGCAATTATATAATTATAAATTTCCTTTGTTGTGGGCTCATCAGATGAAATCCAGCAGCAATCACGGAAGCTGCAGCAGCATTTAAAAACAACTGACATTCTGTTCACTTCTTACCTCTGTTTCATTTGGTCAAACATGTACGAATATATACGTGAGAAAGATACGCTCACATCTGAGAGAGTTACGCCAGTGTTTTAAGATTGCATGTTGTCACTATAGTAGAAGTTTTAAATGAGTTGAATGAAAGCTGAACTAGTTTCTCTCTCTCTCTCTCTCTCTCTCTCTCTCTCTCTCTCTCTCTCTCTCTCTCTCTCTCTCTCACTCTCTACACTCACTACAGTTTCTTGGACTACTTGAAAATGTCATGTGGGAAAATATATAGTTCAAAGCAGGAGAAAGATTTTGTAAAATGTTGAAGGAGGTTTTTATATGGCTGCTGGTGGCATTTTAAAGGTGCAGTCTGCAGTGTGTAATAATCTACGCTATTAGGTTTGTGTGCATTTTGAGAAATTGCAACAGGGCCTTGTACTTTATTATTTTTTTGCATAGTTAGGGTGCAATATTATTAAAGGGGTAAATTATACGCACTACATAATATGCACTTGCTGGAGTTTAAGTATTGTGTATGCATTTCATGTAAATTTGAGTAATCTACACGCTGTGGGTTACTGCAACAGTGATAATAATGAACTTCAGTAGTGAACAAGTGTCAAATACAGTATTTTATAAAGTTACTGCTGCTATAAAGTAACCTTATTATATGTCTACATACAGGAAAACACTTCATATTTGGACATTTTCCAAAAAAAAACAAAAAAAAAAATACAGGTAGTTGACACTATTAATATTATTAACTTTTAATATCTGCTTAATTCCAAATGTAAAATGATTCTTATCACAGTTCGTTAGCATTCACCAGCTGATCATCCTATTTACTGAGCAGGTTGTATACATATTTTGGTGGACTGTTTTAGCCACCACATGTGTTAAACTAATCCATACACAGCATGTTCTTTAAGAAAGGCAAAATTATTTATTAAATAAAAAAAATCACATCCTCTCATTCTGATGAAATACACGTTGCATTATAATTTCTTCCATTTAAAACAATTCAGGCACAATGACATCTGACGGGTCTTCCAAGGTTTTCCAAACCCCTAATACACATACACACATTATTATTATTATTATTATTATTATTATTATTATTATTATTATTATTATTATTACAAGCACCACTTTAGAACTTGAAGCTATGATTCCTCTTGCAATGCCACATGCATATGATTCATCCAAGATCCAAGTACATGAGTAGGTGTCTTCGAGTACAAAGGGAACATGAGCAAGACATATGGATACTCCAGCATTGCAGTTGGCTGAGACATTCTTTGGACGTGTGATATTTCACACTTGTGAGAGTGCACAGATTTTATCCTCTTAGGCCAGATATTGACTGAGCACTTCTAATGTTTGACAATGGAAAGAAATAAAAAGCATACTTTAGTGCATATAAAGCACATTTGATTGTACAAATGTGTGTGTGTGTGTGTGTGTTTGTGTGTGTGTGTGTGTGTGGGTGGGTGGTTGTGTGTGTGTGTGTGTGTGTGTGTGTGTGTGTGTGTGTGTGTGTGTGTGTGTGTGTGTGTGTGCGCATGGATTTGTCTGTGGAAAAACTCCAGCACTGCTCTGTCAGGTATTTACTTTAAAAAGAAATCATTTTTTAATCATTCAAAAGTCTCATCAGCCAGACAAGGTACACTCTCACTACCCACGTTGTGCAGGTCAGATAGTTTCTGTTTCATTAAAGTCAGCAAATTGAATATCAGGGCCAGAACAGGAGCTGCATACTCTCTTAATTATGTCTAATAAATCTGGCTCCTAATTGCCCCCAGGGAGAAGAGAGACTGCTGGGTAATAGAAGGACTGGAGTGGCACATTAAGATTTGTTATTCTACCCTCGCAGATGAAGCAGACATACTAAATGTGGACGATTGTCAAAGCGTTTGCTGTGTTTGTTTATGTGCTCAGTGCTGGAGGGGACTACCATTCTAATAAAGCACTCGGAAATGCATGCTAATCTGACATATTTGCTTAGCACTGAGCATGAAGCTGCGGCTGTTTGCTTTGCTTCAGTGTTAATATTTTGGACTGCAAGGGGCAAAGAAGTAAACATGCTTCATTAAATCTATAGCTGAATTTTACTCAGTTGTTAATGACCTTACCATGTTTGGTGTGCTCATTTTATCTTGAACTGGTGCTAAAGAAGGCTAATGTTAGCAGTTTAGCATTATGTACTACAAACTTGTAGTACATTAATACAACAATTTGTATTAATGTAAGTTGCTGTATACAGGTCTAAAAAATGTTTATAATCTGGATAAGTGAAAAATCCCTCACTTAACCTTCTAGTCTTCCTGCACTATGATTCTAGTTTAGAGTGATTTTGGCTACTAGTGCTATTTTTAGCAATGCAACACCCTTTGCCCATTTTTGTACTTTCAGAAATTACATGCATTCAACTGTACAAAAAACGACATAGGGATGTAAAGCTACATCCATTTTTTTTCTGTTAAAATGAGTTTTGTTGTTAAAAGTGTGTGATATGTATTACACAGTGATAAATTGACCGACTTTCTGTTAGCAATATTCTATACCTCATGGTGTGGAAAATTAAAAATCAAGTTTCGAGCAACACTTTTTGTTGTCCTTCTCTTGAGTATTATTTTATACAGCACTATTTAAGATTTTACAGTAACCTACTTCCTGTTTCAGAACCCCTTTCAAACCTTTCTTCACATAAAAAAAAAACATTTTTATTTAAAAGATTATGGTATATCATGTCATTTTGACTATGCATTTTGTTGTATTTGGAGTTTACAGGAAAATAAAACTGCAGTCTCAGATATGAATACAGTGGACAACATATTATCAGCCATACCAGTCAAGATAATGAACCTAACCGCAAAACAAACTGTTATTCCCTTTTCTTCTGGATTTTCCATTGTCAAGTTTGTAGCTACTACTGTTCCCCTTAAACAATCTGTCTTCCTCTGACCGCATGTGAGTCATTGCTTTAGTTCCTCATCTCAGCCACTGTCTAAAAGGAATCAATCTCCAGTCTGGATTTGACTCATTAGACTGTGGGCTACTGTGTGCCTTTGTTTACGCACATGTCTCGATGCCAGGGGTTCCTTATCATTAGAACCTGCTCTCAGAAGCTGTAATGATAAAATAGGATGTATTAGCAGTAGTTACTCACCAGTGACTGCCAAATGAATCAGAATGGCTGCAGACATAAGGAAGGGGTAGGGTGCTGGGGGAGAAGTATTATGTGCATTAAAAAAAAATGTTTTGCAGTTGTTGGTCAAGAGTTCAGCTTTGCCAGTAATTGTAAAGAAGAGTTGTAAATAGATTACATTTTTAGCTTCTATTTACCCACACACTTGTAAATGGATTACACTCGATGCAACCATCTGTAATCAATGTTTATCTGATTATGTGTGAATTCAATGTGGAACTTTTGCAATATTGGTTGTTCCCTGAGTGCCTCCCAATGCGACTTTTGTATTCTTTTCCATCACGGCTTGTCATCTGTATCTCTATCTTAAAGCTTTCATTCATTCATTCGTCGTCAGTAAGCACTTTATCTTGGCCAGAGTGACGGTGGATCCGGGAACACTGAGCACAAGTGGACGGGATGTGGTACACAGCAAACTCACAAAAGCCATACTTACAAGTTGAGGCTACTTCCTACTTCTGCAGGATGTTTAGAATAAAGACAAAGGAAAGTACTAAAATTTGTCGTTACATCATCTTTCTTCATTTCCTCAAAATATGTAAATAATTAAATCATTGCTCTTTCAGTAGAAGAGGAAAAAGAGAAATATTTGTGAAAATATTGAATGACTCTAGAAATTCATTCTTCTGGAATATTTTTGTTAATTTTATTTCAGGTTTCATTGGTGCGCTGCTGAGTGAATGAATTATGAGTAAGAAGATTTTAAATTACATCAATAAAATGCAACATATGAGAAGCATTACTATTATTTAGACTATAATTAACAACATGATTTTTTTCAAGTTCTGTGATTGATTCTGTGTCTCTGTGTTGTTCTTAATCACACTGATTAATGCTAAACATATGGATATACAGTAGATGATTTAGTTGGATGTTTATACGCGAATGATGTGAAGAGGCTTTATGTGCGGCACATCAATCATGTGATCTAACACAAAAGTAATTTCATTCTTAATGATGTGATAATTTGTCTCTACAGTGTTGTGCATAAGTAAATACACCCCCTTGAAATTTTCACCATTTTGGATGGTTATAACCTGAAAATAAAACTGACATAGTTAAGATTATAAGTCATGATTGTATGCATAATAATTCATAAAAATATTTAATAAATATTTGCCAAATAGTTTACAAAAAAACATTTGCGAAACTCTGAAATTCTGAAACATTGGGATTGCATAAGTGAAATTGCAAAATTTGAACAGTGCAAAACTTTCCTTCAGCAAGTGACTGAATGGATTCAATCTGTTTGGAAAAAAAAAAAAAAAACATTAAAAAAGTACAGCGCCATGTGATTTCATTGCAATACACCTGTTCCTATAAAAACCCAGATTTTTTGAAGAGGAATTTAGACAAGATTAAACTAGAGGTCAACGTTGAACTACCATGCTTCATTGTTCTTAGCTTTCATAGCAGTCTCTCTTTGAGCTAGCTGACTGCAATTCCAATAATTTACACAATGAAGATGAAAATTGTAATGATTAAATTGGGAAAATAACAATCTCTGAAACTGCTTTTGTAGTTTCTTAGTTTTAATGTTGGTCATGAATGTGGCAATCAAACACATGGTTAGTAATTTATGTTGTGTGATCCAAGTAATTCTATGGATGCATTTCCTGCAGACTGTGTGTGAACTCATCTCAGGTTTCATGAACCTGACTTTGACCCAGCACATCAGTACATCCCCTCTCTGCAATCTCAGGCCAACACGGACTCCCTCTGTACCTGGGAAAATAAACCAGGCCTGAGGCTCCTAGGCATCCCAAGCACTGTTAACACTCTAAACATTCAGAGTCACTGACCGTGGACTCAGCCACACTCTTTAAACACTTGTTAAATGTGCACGTTTTTCCTGCAATGTCAACAGCTCCCAATCACCCTACAGGGAACACCACACCACACTAGCTTCTAGGCAACAGTGCAATGAAAGCAATAGAACAGAAAAGGGCATGTAGTGAACGTTCCTAACGGAAGTCTCTCCCCCTTCCTCCTTTCGTATGAAGGGTCTGATTGAGAGTCTATCTGAACATGTCAACTTCCACATCACCAAACACACAGGTGAAAGCCCCAAACTACACTTCAGAGAGCAATGCTACCCTTGCAGTGTCTGTAATGCCTTGGCAGCTCCCCATAGCCCAAATGGAAATCCTGGGTAATAAACCAAGCCAAGTCTGTTTGCACTGTTCCCGTAGATGGATGGCAAAAAGCAACATGAGATGGCAATGGCAGCCTTTAACGTTTCCCCTGGAAAGTGGAGTCTGCTCAGTTTTCCATTGTCGGAAGACTAGGAAACGTGCAGACCACCATCAGTGGTGTCTAGATGCATTATTGTGATGTCCCTGTGTCACTTCATCCAAGTGACCCATAACACGTGTGATTCTGCAGGCTTTCACGCATTAAATGACTTGTGCTTTTGCTTGAAGAGTGTGTGAGCAGCAGAATGGAGGACAGCAGTGTGCTACTGGATTTCCCAGAGCGCAGCATATTACTGTTCCATTGCATCATTGTGAGCTCCAATTCTACCCTCATTCTATTGTGCTTTCATGAGACCAGCTCCAAAGACTGGCAACCTAATTGGGCATATGCTCTCTAAATGGTTACAGGATTAAGCTCTAATAGCAAAGAACCGATAGTCCGAATTCTGAGTAAAATTTTATTGTATCATGAAACAAGTAAAAAACAATCCAGGATGAATCTTTTATCTGGAATAACATGCACAACACTCCATGTAGCCAATTTGTCTTATTTGGTACTCCACGTCAAGCCGTTGTGATCGCCAGAGGCATCAGAGAAGAATGGAGAGAGTGTTAGCCCTGTGTTTAAATAAACAACAAATAAATTGACTTCTGTTTTTCCAAGCCTTTAATGATGTTTTCCTTTTTTTTTAAAAAACATTACCAGAGAGAAGAGCAATTCATTCTGAGATCTGCAATAATAAAGCACTCCATGCCTCGCTCCAGCTTGTGGCTGAAACAAGTGAAATCATTCTAGAATAACAGGACTGGTGAACGTAATAGAGGAAATCATTTAGATATTAGAGTCATTTTAATGTACTTAATGTACTTGCTTAAAAACACCCCAGAACACTGCGCTGTTCAAAGTCACACAGTATTAAAATAGTCAGAAGCTTTTGAGAGGCTGACGGCACAGGTGGCTGTGAATGATGGAGTTGCCACTTTTCTGTCTCGCTAAATGTCTCTAAATGCTGGGGAGTGTTCTAAACCCAACTTTTTGTCAGATTACTTTTATAACTATTTTTTCCCCTTAGGAACTTTGAGAAATGTTGAATGGAGAGTTACATTTCAGCTCTTGAAAGGAAAATTCCATCCTGAAACACATTAAACATGTTTATATTGAAATGCTTGTGATGTGATTTTAATGATTCGAAGGGGTGCTAATTTGTTGGTTGGCGACGTTGCTAGAATAGATAATATGACCTTTAATTGGATGGAAAGAATGACATAAATGATGGTTATCACATAAAGATAATTGATAACTGTCAGGTTTCTCTGTTAGCTCTTGACTAAACAAATAAATAAATAAATGAAGGAAGGAAGTTTAAATACATAAACATTTAATCTTGGACATCATTATAGATCATGATAAATATAAAAATAAATATTTTAGTGAATTGTTCCTTTAAGTTGCTTAACTCATAAGGCAAGGCTTGTGTGGCTGTTAATTTCCCCATAACCTTATTTAACCTACTGTAAATTCAACAATAGTAATGTATAGCCATTGTGTTTGTGTATTTCACGCAACAGCATCACAAACCTGGTTATGACGAATGGCCTGCCAGGTTTTCAGCCAGTTCTTTGAGTCATCATAAACAATATTTCTCCAGCCCAGCACACCATGCAAGTCATCCGTCCTCATCTTAGCCTGGCCATAACGCTTATTCAGCACCATATATTAATTTTATTTGTCAATTACGAGTTCAGGGATGAGAAAAATAAAGCAATTAGGAATCTACATTAGCTTACGCACTACCCAATTTGGGAATTGTTTCAGCACAACCTTTGCCAATAATAAAGTAGAAGCCAATCAAAGCAAATAGCCCAGTGGATCTTTACCATATAATTGGGATACATGTAATCATTAACCTTGGTGCAGAGCAAGAGAGTTAATGAATCAAATCAATACTTCTCTCCTCTGATCCATAATTATTTGAAAAGAGATGAAAAATTAAACAGACTCGGCCTATGAGGTTATCATGCCATGCAATTAGCTTGCCAGGGGGAGATTATGTTACCTAGATACCGGCAGGGAAGTGTAATTTCTCTTTCAGAATACAGTTTTTTAATGAAGAGCACAATTACCTAAATAGGTCAGCAGAAGACATGCTGGCAGTTTTATCCTTACCTGTAACAGAGAGAGGGGGGTTGTTCTAGGGAAGGAAGAAAAAAAGCTTCCATTAGTATATCCTAGGAGTTGTTTTACACACACACACACACACACACACACACACACACACACACACACACACACACACACACACTATATACCGCCACCTTTCTGATACTGTGCTTATGTTAGAACTCATTATCTTTCCAAGTCACTGAATGTGCAAGCTAAAAAAAATCTTTATTTTGCTACAAAGAAGTGTGTGAAATAAACATTCTTTATATTTATTCTAATTTATTTGTAATTCATATTTTAAAAATAGGCCCAGCTATATAATGTCTTTATTTTGATTTTAGTCATATACTTTAGTGAAAACAATTTGGTTTTGCAGTGTGAAATATGGCAACCTTTCTATTGGTTTGAAAAATTATCCACACACACACACACACACACACTACCAACCCCAACGACACCCCCTCACACATACACAATAAATGTGCTGCAGATTATGTTGTGTAGATTCGTGAGATTGAATCCTAATTAAGTCCATTTCATATCTAGATTGTAACACTACATAATGTAGAAAAGGTCGACGAGGGGGTGAGAAAATGGTATTCACTGACTATAACATTCCCTCATCCTCATCTCTCTCTCTCTCTCTCTCTGTCTCTGGAAAAAAGTCACAGGAGTAAAGTAGTTTCTTCCCCCTCTACTGTGACCCTGCTGTTTGCTGTAAGCGTCTGTCTTTGTGCTACAGATTAGATCTGGGATGATTGGCGCTAGGAACAAACTCAGGACAAAAGGCAGTGCTGGTCAGCAGCTGGTCAGCGTTGATGTGGACAGGCACACACATACACACACACTGGTCTAAACTAGGTCAGACAGGGGTATCATCTAGACTGGCAGTTTCCTCACATGTGACGCCTTTCCCTCACATGTTGTCATTACCCCAAACACTGTCAGAATCGATAGCTTCAACAGCACAGCAGCAGCAGCATGGTTAAGGGCCTTAATAGTTGGTTGGATCTTTTTGAACATTGTGTCAAGCACAATATACATCTCACATCTACAATCGGGCAGATAAGAGAGAGACAATATATAAATCAATTAAAAAGTGAAAATAGCTGGTTAAATCTATGAAATTTTAAATAGTGAAAGGAAATTGTGATAGGAATTTTTTTAACAATTCATACAAAGACAAATAAAATAAAATCACGTCACCCTCTGAATTACAATATTTATTTTGTTATTACACATTTTTTACGTTATATATTAAGCACCAGTTAGAGTCTATATATTAAGCACCAATCTAACAAAGGCTAAAAAAAAGTTCATACTACTATCCGTACAAATGAACTGCATGTTTCAAACATTTCAGAAAAAATGACATAACTGCTAATGCTCTATCTATTTATCTATCCATAGATGGCCTTCAATACACTGGCCTTCACAATACTAATTTTACATTCTGAGTATCCTCGGACCTTGAAGATGAAGGGTGTGATGTGGGATCAATCAGAGCACTCATCATAAACAACAAACAAATCATTTTGTACGAAATAATACAAGACATCAATGGTTCATTAAGCTATCTTAATGTAGATTTACTCCTAGGTGCAAGGTTTAAGTGTGTACTGCAATACTACAATATATTCAGCAACCTAATTGCACTGTGATTTTGTCTAAGGTGAGCTGTGTCTTGTTATGTACTACTTTTTTATTTACTCATCAAGTTAACATGATGTGCAGGACAAAATGCTCAGTGTCTCACGTTTAGAGTAGATACTAAATACTTAAGTCTCTGGTTGTTTCCAAGAAATGAGTGTTTATGCTGCATATTTGTAAAAATCCACATAGTACATGACATTTCCTACAAGGAAGTTGTGAAACTGGCTTCATATGTTTTTTTTGTTTTTTTTTGTAACTAGAGGTAATTAAGGGCTAAGAGCATTTCTGCCTGAGCTGCTGCTGGTGCAGCTCTTCCACTTCTTTCAGTGTTCATTAGCAGGACATTTGAAGACATTAACTTAAAGCAACATTGCAAAGCAATCTGAAAGATAGATGAAAAAAAGATATCCTGTGTTCCACTCTTTGCACCCATGTCAAACGTATCATTATATATTAGCATCTCTGAGATTTGCATATTTGCAGCACTTTTACATGTTATATTTTATACATTAATTCATTTTAATTGCAACCCCCAGAACGGCAGCAAGAAATTCAAAGTAAAAGTCTCCATCAGTCAAAAATCAGTCATGTCGATTATCTTATATTTAGTCATATTTATTTGAATACTCCATGTACAAAGCAAAAGCTTTTGTGGGGAACTAGCCTAATATTTGCATTCTGATTATTTTCTACAGCTCCAATTAGGTAGCACACCTCATGGAGGCTAAACTCTTCTCAGCAGGTATCTAATTGTACATAAGTTGAAAAAAGAATGCATGTTTTAATGAAGCAAAAACCAGAATAAATAAATAAATAAATAAATAAATAAATAAATAAATAAATAAATAAATGAAGGTTTTTGAGAAAAAAAAATGTTTTCAAGGAGTGCATAACAAATTCACATAAACCCTTATTATTAGAGATAAGATAACAATCAAGTAATAAGGTGAGGCTATTTATAAGTACAGCCTGTGTACTGAGGAGCGCATAGCCAAAAAAAAAAAAAGATCTTCACAGTTAGTAAATGTGTAAGTAAGACTTTTTAACATCTCTTTTATCGTAAGTAAAATAACAAAAGTATTGGTTTTACAAATATATAGACATGATGTCTAGTTGCAGCAAATAATAATAATAAAAAAAGAATAGAAATAGTGGAACTTTTGTTTATGATCTATTAAACTTATAGGCAGTGACGTAAATAAACGTTATGAGTTGTTTTTTTTCCTGGAACATACATCCCCTGTTATATGGCAGCATAAAGATGTTAGGGTTAATGTCAACCTGCTTGCGTGGCTCCCCTCTTATTTTTTGAATGGCGTGATTGCCTGGCATGTATTCCCCTCGCATACAGTACACATTCCATATGAACCATCCGACCCACCAAATGTTCTCAGTTTCAGGTTTTTCAGTATGGCAGGTGCTTCAGACTTTAAGACGTTGTGCCAGCAAGTGTTGTTTTTCCTCCTGAAACTTGGCAGCGAGGATATGACAGACTCTCGAGCTGTGACTTTAATAACAAGAATGCAAGAAAGTAGTCGGAAAGGAAGCTTTCAGGGACATGGAATTAGCGGGGATCCGTGGTCCGTCTGTGCTCGGAGTGCACTGTCACAGAGCTGGAGACGCTCTGGGAGGCCTGGGAGCAATGACGAGGGCAGCACATTCAGCTCGATAGACAATTCTCTCCTAGAGCAGATGTGTCAGCCACCCACACTCTGAAAGATGTGGACTGTGTGTGTGTGTGGGTGTGTGCACGCGTGTGTGTTTTTTCCTTGCCAGAACCTTTAATTTATCTTTGACTTTGCATGGCATGTTTTGAATTCTGCCGACATGTCAGGTGAGAAAAGTGTGCTCAGTTCAATAATTTAATCTTTAAAAGCGAGTAAATTTGTCTCTTGGATAAAATGAAGCAAGAAATAGCTAGTAAGATGACACATAAGTTTTACAAGCTATAGGGACTTCAAGCATTAAGATACTTTAATGAGCAATGTGACACTTTTTACTTCCTATTTCTGCCTCCCTGCTGTCTGGCGAAGTTTTCTTGCCCTTTTCGAGCTCCTGTGCAGCCGCATGGGCCCTTTTTGAACAGGCGATTAAAGGAAAGACTGCCCCCTACAGAAAAACTAGGGCACAACCCTCAGGGCTGACCCTCCTCCCTCCATGTCCCATGTGTCCTCCCTCTCCCTTTGCTGCTCTGATCCACCCTACACCAGGGAGCCAATGAGACATGACCAGGTGCCTTCTCTGAGGCAGCACAGCCGTGGGGTGTTTCTCCTTGGAAGCTTTATTATCTTTAAAACCCAACAAAAAAAAAAACTACTCAAGGAACTGAGAGAGGCCTTCAAGAAACATCCTGAGCTCAGTGCAAGAAGCAAACAAATAAAGCAGCAGCACATAGAGAAAGAATGGCTTGCACCTTGCTTCGATTCCACGGCTGGAGCAACATCACACGGCTCTTGCCAAAGCAAGGCTGCACTGCCTATTGACAAGGGAATCTTTAAGAGCGTTTCTTGTGCAAAACTTGACAAAACATCCCCAGATTGATTTTATGTCTGACTTCTGCTGCCACTTAAGAGACAGGGCGGTTTTGTTTCGCAGCTGAACCCCACATGCCGACTGCTTTTCCTTCAGGGCATTCTCACTGTGTTGCAGGCAGGGGATGAACTCTTGGGCAAATCTATCTTGCGCAGAAGAAGCGCACAGCTCAAAAAGTGCAGGCAAAGCGTAATGAAGTGAAAGGTGGAGCGAGAGCAAGTTTCTGCCGATTTTCAAACACCCTCAGCCATCAAAGACCTTGTGCTGCTGCACGCTTGTGGAAAAGTTTTGCATGTTGATTCCATCTCCAAGGCAATTTTTTTGTTTGTTCCTCTCTCTTTCTCTCTCTCTCTCTCTCTCTCTCTCTCTCTCTCTCTCTCTCTCTCTGTCTCTCCCACTTTCTCCCTCTCTCTCTCTCTCTCTCTCTCACTTTCAAATGTTTCACTGTGTAGGAGTTTGACTCTGAAGATGGCAGAATGGCGTGTCTCGTTTTGGAGTTTTGTCAGCTTTATGCGCAAGCGCGGCAACCTACTCCTTTGGCACTCAGACGCATGCTCTCACTTCCTTCTTTGCAAACATTTGCCGTGGGTGGGTTTGCTTGGTTTGCACCGGCAATGATCTATCATTATAAGGTGTGTGAGCTTGGTGGCGAGTGTAAACTTGGCGAGCTCCCGCTGTCACGCCACCAGGCCTGAGCCCTGTTAGCTCAGCGATTTCTGAGTGGTCAAGTCGTCTTGCCACAATCGTATGCTGGCGCCACAATCGCATAGCCCAACTGCAACCCTTTGACTCGGTAATGAATACATGCTGAAAATACACTCAGCCGTCTTGCTCTTCCCCCGCTGCTTGCTGGTGACCAGAGAACTGGACCATTCTAGCAGGATAAGCCGCAGGCTTGGTCACCTGGACCATGTGGTCATGGGACTACACTACTACACTGACAAATCAGGCTGACTGCTGGCCTGCGAGGAAACCGTTGGCTAAAGCCTGGAGTATTTGAAACGATACCATGGAGAGAGGAAGAATGGCAATGAGTGTTAATAGCGGCCATACGTGTGTGTACACACGTGAAGCCCCTAACCCACAGGCCATAAATACATTTAGTTAGAAGTCTTCTCAAGCCTGCTGACCACTCAGGTATCATCGAGCCAGTAATTTTCCATAATATCTTCTCTCTTTTTCCTTTTACAGGTGCTTTCTGCTCTTTTTCACCTCAAAACTTACAAGCGTGCTACAAGTCATTAACACAATCATAATTAGAGGAGAAAAAGATCTCATAAAATTAAAGCTAACCACAGAGAATGTGTTCACTTAACAATGCTGATTTGTCTAAGTGCAGAATTTGAGTGAACCGATGAAGTCAAAAAAGTGCTAAAGTGTTAAAGTGTTTAGAGCAACGACTCTTACTCAAATCACTACATTAATTGATACATAATTAACTAATGCAGATTCAGGCTGCTGCTTTTTATAATAAGAAAATTTCCCGCTCACACAAAAAATTCTTTTTTTTTAGCAAATTATAAATTGGATGTTTTTTCATAGTTTACGAGCTGTACTTTATTGATGTTGTGCAAAGGTCAATACACTGCAAATTTATATAATGCACAGACCTATGGAATAACTCCTAGACTTAAAATGTTCCGATTAAAAAAACATTATTAACACAATACAACGTAAAGCATGAATTAGACAAATTGTGCAAATTCATTACTTTTATTCTGACACAGGTTGGCCATGGGTCTTTCTCCAAAGGTTTTTATTTTTTCCCAGATTTTGCAGTGGTTTACAGATTTATAGTAAACATCTTCTTCTCTAATGGCAGAAACTATAGCCTACTAAAGCACCGAATGCTGCAGCAGTTTCTGTCTGTGTGAAGAAACACTTCCTTCATGAACAGCACTTCTGATTTATTTAGAAGTAAAAGAGGAGAGAGTGTGTGTGCGCCCTGCGATGGGTTGGCACTCCGTCCAGGGTGTATCCTGCCTTGATGCCCGATGACGCCTGAGATAGGCACAGGCTCCCCGTGACCCAAGGTAGTTCAGATAAGCGGTAGAAAATGAGTGAGTGAGAGTGAGAGAAGAGGAGAGAGATGAGGGGTGAAAAAAAAAACCTTCTATGCCAAAAAAAAATGCTGACCAAACAAACACACCAACAACCAGATTGGCCACTTGTGGGTATTTATAGATGGCATTTGGCGGCACTTGAAGGCAGCCCGGAGATTTTAATTGAATGTTGCTATTCCAGTCACTGCATCAAGATAGACATTTTAGTTCTTCATACTAGTTTAGTTTTGGAATTTGCAATTGTGCTCTTTATGTTTCTTTACAGACCAGAAGATTTTTTTGTTAATATTCCAAGTAACTAAAGGGATAAATTCATAATTCATATGTAATTGGGAATCATATATTTGAATTCGGACCAATCGGCTGCCTTTACATGGTCTATCAATCAGGGTGAACTTTTAACAAGAAATCTTTGGAAAGCAGACATACAGAACAATGCAGAGGAAATCTCAACACCCTCAAAGGTGGCACACACACACACACACATACACACACATATACACATGCACACCTAATTTTGTCTAGTTCTGATATTGCAGCTCTGACCTGTTATGCATAGACTTCTGAAGATGTACTGTAGTATCTGGAACCAAGACATTAGCAGCAGATCCTTTAAGAAATATAAGTTTGAGGTGGAGCCTCCATGGATCAGATTTGTTTGTCCAGCACATCCCATAGATGCTTGATCGGATAGAGATCTGGGAAGTCGATGAACTCTTTGTCGTGTTCCTCAAACCATTCCTGAACATTTTCTGAACAGGTGGCCCAGCGAGCGTTATCTTGCTGAAAGAGGCCACTGCTGTTAGGGAATACCATTGCGATGAAGGGTATTGATCTGCAACAATGTTTAGGTAGGTGTTGCATGTCAAAGTAACATCCACATGAATGTCGGAACCTAAGCAGAACATTGCACAGATTATCATGCTGCCTCCTCCAGCTTGACTTTATCACATCCTGGTGCTAACCCTTCCACATATAAGGGGCACACACACACACAGTAGCCCACATTATGAACAAAAAACATTATTCATCAGACCAGGCCACTTTCATTGCTCCCTGGTCCAGTTCTGATGCTTATATTGCAGAAGAATTCAGTGGTGGACTGAAGTCAGCATGGACACTCTGACTGGTCTGCAGCTACTCAGCCTCATACACGGCAAGGTGCCCTTTCGGTAGGTATTAACCTGTGCACACTGGGAACACCCCACAAGATCTGCTGTTTTGCAGATAAACTGACAGTCATCTAGCCAGCACAATTTGGCCCTTGTCAAAGTTGTTCAGATCTTTATATCTTTACCCATGTTTTCTGCTTCGAACACATAAACTCTGAAAACTGCCTGTTCACATATTGCATAATATACCTCACCCCTTGTCAGGTGCCACTGTTACGAATTTTTTATTTTTTTATCATTGTATATATTTTATAAACATGTATATAATCAGAAGCTCATGTCAATTAAATGGCTTATTTGTATGAAAAAACAGCAATGACAATAAACACTCTAGAATGTAGAATAATATACTTCATCTTCATGAGTGTGCATTCCTCAACACCTTCTATTACATGGCAATTCATTTAATCTTACAATAAACAATGGTTCTTAAGGACGGGATTTTGAAATCTGATAAAAATCAAGCATTTGATTTGTTAAATGTCAGCTGAGGGTTTGATATTTGCACAGAAACACAGGACAGTTTAGCCAATAAGCTGATATTCCTTATGGCATTTTGAGATTTATAGCTCCTTCACATTTGTAAAATGACATCATCTGAAATGATAAAGAGAGAAAAAGTTTTCATTTCTGAGTGAGATATAGATGTAAATTTAGCATCAAGGACTAAACAGCTGTTTGGCGTAAAGATATAACACTTTGTAGACGTTCACAACTCTTGTGGAGGACTAGACTATAGTGTAGACTTTTTTACTGTTCTGAATGAAACTTGTAAATGTAAAGGTTGATTTTTAACAACAGGTCCAGGATTTTAGCAAAAACTAAAAACTTTGTTTCTGCTTTTCCTCTGTCTTAGTCTTTCTCTCACTATATCTATCAACTCGGACCCTTTCATTATTTTTATGTCTCGACGGCAAGGTATAGGAAACCAAATGTTTCTGTAGTACTGCACTCATGATAATATGCTTGTGGTGGTGTATCATTGCACCCGGCTTCCTCAACCTTTACTGAGCATGTTTTTTATCCCACATCCTAAAGACATTCACATGCATGTATTGGATGTTTTGGATGTTAGGGTGGGAAGGTGTGTGGCTTGGGTTTGTTTTCTTTTTTCATCATATTTTTTCAGTTGATGCAGCATTCCCAAATGGGGAAATCTTTATTTTTTACTCTATAAAAAAAAAACATTCACATCAAAACATGAAAAACAAAAACAAACAAAGCAAGGGGAAGGAGGCATACACATGCCTGTCTAGGTTAATTAACTACATGTTGATTAAAATTCAGTGCTTTTGAACCTTGTGCTCTTGGTAGCTGTAACTTGCATTGAGAGTGGATATGTAGTCTTTATTCTTAATTGCAGACCAAAATTAGCATTCGGATTATTTCGAAGTGAAATTTTGTGTAGACTGTGAAGGAAAATAAAGCCAGCATCAACAAACACTGATAAGGAAGCACACATGGTAAGAAGACTTACATAGAGGAATTGTAGACATATCCTAATAAAAAGTCTACAGTGGAACCAGATGCTACCTGGAAACAAGGTAGACTAGATATATTTATGGTTTATTTTATTAGTAATAATAATAAGGATTACAATTTACACAATGTAGCATTTACTCTATAAATAACCTGAAATTAAATAAGCTCTCTAAGATACCTTTTTCCTTCATTAAAGTACACAGCATTCAATATTATTTACCATCTACGGTCGCTGTGTACAAAATGAGAATGACATAAAGAACGGGTGCAGCGTGTGACACATCCGTGGCTAGCAGTAATGAACGACAGCCCTCACAGAACGCTGTTCCAGCCTCAGCTCTGACTCACTCAGCCGACTAATAAAGATGACACCTGACAGCTAACAATGCTCGTCAAAATCCCTGCGATTCCTCCGGAAGACAAGAAGCTGGGCGTCTGCCTGCTCCATCCCTCCCCACATCTGTCCGCCAGGCCTATTTCTCTCTCCTTTTTCTTCTCGATCTTTTTTCTTTTCACTTTGTCTCGCAACTTCAGGAGGAGAAGCCTTGTTTTCCAAGCTTGGCCTTTGACTAGTCCAAAATCTTGGTGTACTTTTGAAAACCCTAGTTTTTTTTTTTGTTTTGTTTTGTTTCAGTTTTGCAATTTTTTCAGAGCTCCATGACTGACAGCTGTCACAATTATTTGGCCCCTGGAACCACTTGGGATGTAGATGGAGAGAGTGGTGCAGCCCATTTGTACAAAGCTATGGGGCACCTGTCACCGGGCATGTGCACACATGGGCAAACAATAAACAGTGAATAAAAGAACTTGAGGGGTGGCTGTTGCTTCAGATTTGTGTTTTTTCTTTTTTAGTTGTTGTTTTTTTTCCTTGCCCCAGTGCTACCCACTCACACCCCCGCGCCATATGAGCGCCAACCCCCAGAAATCACTAGTGTGGTTGGCCACAGGGCCCTACCCAATCTCGCCTGCCCTGAAACCACATGAGGGTGTGGTTCCGGCTGGGGACAGGGAAGCCATTTATTTTGAGTGCATCTCTTCTGACTGACTCATGTGTTGACTGGAAAATTGGCCTTGTGCCTCCAAACGAGATCAACGTTCAATGGGATATCAGTCCATTGCCCTCTGAGGCCTCTTCTTTACTGGTTAGTTTAGTGTATAATATCAAAACCTTCAGTCTGACTGACTAACAAAACAAGAAACAAGTTAGCGATGCTGTGTATTATATATAGAGCATATTATTATGGCCCAACCTATGTCAAGCACAACCATAATGTGTAAGTAAAAAGATATAAATTAACATACTATGAAAATTCAGTGTGGTATCTCTTGAAAAACAAAAAATAAAAAAGAGAGTTTAGTCCGATGAAGAATGTGCAAGAGTACTGTGAGAGTGTGAATAAGTGCTGTGGGTACAATCAGACGCAACAGCAGATGCTGAAGGCTTTGTGCTATCTCACAGCTTTGACAAGCCTGCTGCCTTGGCCATGAAAGCATGTTCCTCAAATAAAAAAAGAAGACCCACTGAATATTTTTTGCTTTGCTGAGTAGTTTTTAAATCAGAGAATGAATCAAGGTAAAATAAACCCTGCATTATAGATGGTGCGATTATCAGTTTAACGATTATCTGCCATTCAAATTTTTTATTTTTATTATTATTATTTTAAAAATACAATAACTATTTATGGTGGCTTTCCAGAGGAGAATCAATGTCAATAGATTATCCAAAAAGTCTTGGGAGATATTCTGGCTTTGCATCATATTCATATTACTGTGTGTAAAAATGTTTGTTCTGCATCAGCTTCACAAACGTTTATTCAGTGTTTTTTTAGGTTCCATGGGTACTTGTCTGGAGAACATTAGCTCTTGAGAGGCACTGACAAAAGGTCTTAAACATAAAGCTTCACAGCTGGAACATTCCAGATGGCAGGAGCAGTCAATAAAGAAAGGGGTGAGAGGCCCATAAAAACACATAAAAACATAAAACTCACCACCATAAAAACAGAGCAAAAACTCTAACAAGGCAGTTATTTATCTCCCTGGCAAGCCAATGCTGGAGTGTCCATTTAAAACCATCAGACTTTAAATTAATTCTTCCTCAATTTAATGTTATTAGAGAATAGAGGCTTTTGCATAAATAACCGCCGGTATTTGTGTGTGATTATTCTATTGTCATGGAGCGATATGGCAATAATGTAATATTATTTAAATTCTCAGGAACGTAAGGAAAACTATACAAAATATCCACAGAACAGTGCCGTGGGCGCCAGTTGAGATCATGTGATTCATGAAAAATAAACACAGGAGACATGGAAGACTGCATGTTTGATGTTAGGCTATGATGGTAAAATGGGCAGGGGCGGGTTCCTTTTCCTTTGGTCATATTGTCGTATTCTATCATACGTGTATGAATGGCTTCAAATGGCTTCACTTTCCCTTATGGAAAATGTGGCAGCAGCAGCTCTTCATGAATTATCATTCCATGGTCTCGACAGTGCAGGGCTGATCTTGCACATCTTTTGGTTGGGGGAAGGCAAGGCTGTGCAGAGGTGCACGCTTACCCATCATAGACAGGCTCTCCCGCTAACAAAAGGCAGACGTTCTTTACTTGCCTGTCCCCGCACCTGGGACATGTGGCACGCTGACATTCCCGGCACCCACACTGGCAGAGGAACGTGCCAATTAGCGGCCATCTAAGAGAAGGGGTTTGCTGGCTGGGGGAGGCTCTGCAGAGGAAGGCTGGGTGGGGATGTATGGGTGGATGGATGGAGTTAGAGAGGGGTGGAGCAGTGGTACAAGCCCAGACCTCAGGAATGCCTCATGCTTAGACAGAAGGTGTAATTAGCCGGCTGTCCTTGGGTGTCCGGGCCACATCAACGGAAACCCCAGCCCATGGGTTTAGTGGCATTGGTGGACAGGGTTGTGACCTGCAGCGGCTCCACCCGGCAAAGTTGAGACACAGCAAAAGTCAACTGAGTCTATGCTTGTGTAAAAGACTTTAGGGAATGCTTTAACCAAATCAATGCAATCTTTCAATGTCAGAGTCCCAACACCCACTCACTCATCATATTTACTCCCTCATTCATGTTAACATGCATTGTAAATGCACAGATACATGCAGACTCTTTTTGCTTGACAGACCACCTCCCTTCACCACCAAACTACCCTCCACACCTCCTCAACCTAAATCGCTGATTCTCCCTTGACAGCTGGTAGACAGTCCTTTAGGAGAAAAGTAACCAGGGTGGGGGAGACTTGGGCAGCCAGCCTGTCTGCTCAGGCTTCTGGGCAAAATACACAGAGAATCATAATGACATCCCTGCCTGTCTTCCCTTGTGGTGCAGGTGCCCTAATGTGGGAAAAGCAGAAGATTGGGGTGAGATGGGTATTGCATGTGGGCGGGACATGGATCCCTTCCAATTACTCAGGACACAGCCAATGCAGGATGTTCTCCAAAATCATAACCTATGTCAATTTGTTCGCTAAAATAGGACATGGAAAATTAGAAAAATGTTACAGAGAGTAGGAACTGTAGATAAAGAAGGAGAAATAAAGTGGGAAAAAACAGTGTGACAATGATGTGATAAAAAGAAGAAATTAGTTGGTAGTAACACAATTAAACATTGATCATTAGCAATGCACCCAGGTATCAAAGGCAATTACTGTAAAATTGGTACTTATTGAAGTACTCTGTGAAAGATGGGTAATTATCCACATAATTGCACTACATTCTGGAATTGTAATGTAATTATAATATAACCCTGGAATAATGCCATCCAAATGCTGTAGTAGTTTCTCACTGTACTGTCACTTAACAGTCGAACAGTTTTTAAGCTAGACTGCAACATCGCTCATCAGTGACCTAATTGAACAGCTGCTGGCTTGGCGGTCACTAAGGACATGGACCAACAGGGAGAGATGTGTGCTGTGAGCCTGGTGCCCAGTGCCCTGAACACAGCTCCTCACACCAGCTCCTCACATGAACCAGAGGTTCCACCAAAAATTGCACCAATAACATGGTGGGGAGCAAAACCTACCATAATAGGAAGCTGACCTGATGAATACATGACTATATAATAGAAAACTATGATAACTAGCACAGCATCTAATGCATCTAAAAAAAATTTTAACTGAGCTTCAGCCAATCAAAAATGATTCGATACAGGGTTAGGAGATCATATGGTGCAGGCAAAAGGAGGTTTTAGAGGATGGCTTGGAGCGAGGAAGACAGTTGTTATTGACCAAACAACCACCATTCCTCTCATTAAGTTCTATTAATCCATTTACCCTTCACCGGTGCCTGACACAAAGCTTCTTACTGCTCACTCCTTTCTGAAGCTGAAATGACACAGGCACTGCAGGCTACATTGGAAGCCATGAGGTCATGTTGCTGATGATGGTGTTGGCTTAGGGTTTTGAGAGAGGATGGTTTGTGCCTCAAGGGGCGCAGACGAGAGAAGAGGAGAGAAGAGGAAAGGAAAGGAAAGGAAAGGAAAGGCAAAGAAAGGAAAGGAAAGGAAAGGAAAGGAAAGGAAAGGAAAGGAAAGGAAAGGAAAGGAAAGGAACGGAAAGGAACGGAAAGGAGTGAAGGAGCAAGCCGGAGGGATTCAGGAGTGTGAGATATTCATTAGCAGAGTCAAGCTGACACACCCGCCCCCTCACAGCTTCTACCAAGGAGCCTGATCTGGACCTGTTATCATCTGAGATGAGGAGAGTGGGAGGGCTCATGTAGGTAAGTAAACTAAACCTAAATGTATGCAGTATATAATCATTTATAATAGTTCCCTCTTGACAACTCATTTCAAAAGTTAGAAAGAGCAAAGGTTAGAACAAGGTTTAGCAGTTGTATGACTTGGTTCTTATAAATCCAATAATATAACTCTCATTTGGTATCAGGTATCAGGGTAGTACCTACAGTATATTCTCTACTCATTATTTATCTCTACAAGGTTATTGTGCTGTTTAACTAAAACACACGATGAAATAAATAAATAAACAAATACACAGACACAAACACACACACACCCACACACACACATACTGTACATACACACACATGCACACATACACAAACACACACACACACACAACACACACGCACACACACAGGACTCCACGTGAGCATCTAAGCTAGCAAAAGCTTGTTCAGCAATCGAAGACAAATGCACCAGACCTTCCCTTTGTGCACTGCCAAGCCACATCATTGTTATAAATCCACTCTACTCTTTTTTTCTTTTATTAAAACCTTTACACACTGACAGAGGCTACAAAGTCAATTGCTGTCTGATTATCCTTTAGCAGCTTGCCAGAGTGATTGTTAACACGTTCTAATGAAAGTTGGAGATTGCCAATCTGAAGAAGTGAGAATACTGTTATAATTTCAATATGAATTCCCAAATTGTCTTGTGAAAACAATCATGATAAAAAACACAGCAGCGTCCAAGCTAAGATTTAGATTCAAAAAGCATGAGCCAAGCTTTGTGGAGAGTTTGTAGTCTATATTAATTGTGTGTGACAGTGTATTTTGAATGAGTCTGAATGGTGCAGCAGAGGTGGCAGGGTACATTAATTCTGCACTTGTCAGGCTTGGTTTGGCCCCTCGTTCTTGCAGAGTTAGGCCTATTCCTATTTTTTAAAAATAATAAATAAAAACACTGTTTTATAATGGCTATCAAATCAATCATGTGGGATTAGAGTGAGCTTTTCTAGATTTAAGCAATGAGCCGATGATTTGAATATGGCTTTGCAATTTATTGATTTGTATTTGGAATAAAACACATACACAAGGATACTGTTATTCAGTTTGCTGATTAATGGATTTACCCGAATGTTCTGAAGTGTTTTATTCTTATACAATGAGACTTTTCTAGCACTAACATTTTTTTCTTCTATTAAACAATGTCATACAATTCAGTTATTTATAACATAATTTATCAAATAAATAGAAAAAGCTATAATAAACAGGTATTTATTCACTTGCTTCTCTTTCTTGGTCTCTCTCATCTTAATAAAGCAAAAACATTCAAATTTCATTCATGTTACTGACAGTTTTAGAAAATTTAAAGAAACAACTTTACCACTATTACAGAGCATTGACACTGGAGACTCCTTCTTTTATCAACATTCATTCATTCATTCATTCATTCATTCATTTATTCATTTTCTACTGCTTATCCGCACTATTCTCGGGTCATGGGGGGGCTGTGCCTATCTCAGGCATCATTGGGCATCAAGGCAGGATACACCCTGGACGGAGTGCCAACCCATTGCAGGGCACACACACTCTCATTCACTCACACACTACGGACAATTTTTCCAGAGATGCCAATCAACCTACCATGCATGTCTTTGGACCGGGGAGGAAACCCGGAGGAAACCCCCGAGGCACAGGAAGAACATGCAAACTCCACACACACAAGGTGGAGGCAGGATTCGAACCCCCAACCCTGGAGGTGTGAGGCAAACGTGCTAACCACTAAGCCACCGTGCCCCCCTTTTATCAACAATCACAGATAAAATTAAAAATATATTACAATATGTTTTAGAAACTAATGTATTGAATGCATTTATCCAGAGTTTTAGCCAGAGCTGTTGTTATAGAGAATTATTCAGCACTATCAGGCCAATTAGATTCAGAAATTCAACAGAGCTCCGATAAATAAATCATTATGTATGAAACTGAAATATTCTCTGAAGAGAATTTTCAGACTTATAGACAAACAGGCTATAAATGAGCCCAACATCATTAGCTTTACCTAAGTCAAAACCACACACCTTCATACACTAATTAGTCTGTTTCACCAATTTCATCATTCAACTTAGTTGATGTACAGTCAACCTCCGGCATGTTCGATGTGTGATGAAGTCATTATGAGCTTCATTGCACTAATTTAACTTTTTTTTTGTGCAAGGTCAAGCTTGACAAAGATGTAATGTGACCCTTGCAGCCTGGGAGACAAAGACATGGACCACATACCTCACACCTGATCATGAAGGACTAGCCTGACACAGCCAAAGACAGAGGCCAACATCATGCATTACTCAGACAGAAAATACACTCTGCTGACATGGTGGTAAACTGATTTCATTCACAGACTTTTCTTTCTATATTAGAAAAAGAATGCTTGATCCTAGAGATAATAATGCATATGGACAAATCTAGAAATATCACAATTAGCCATTGATATAGTTTTAGATTGTTTAAAACCCACAATCACTGTACACTACAACACTCCTGCAAGCAGCTCCATTTCTTCCGAGTGTGTAAGAATGTAGGGCGCTCCATGTTTTATGCCCAGCCCTGGTACCTCTCCTCTTTGCGTTTATCTGGTGCTGGGGACCATGGGGAAGGACAAGTCCTGGCTGTCCTGGCTCTTGACAGGGGAAATAAATCACGGCGCACACCGGAGGATATCCTTCCAGGCTGCAATCTGGGAACTTCATTATCCCGCCCCTGCCACCAATATTCCTATGCATATCGGCTGTGATTGGGCCCAGACCCCGCCGTAGTGTAGCCTACTTCTGTCAGCAGCTGAAGAGCGAGAAATCAGTCTTCCCACCGCAGACTGATAGAGCGAGGGCTTTGGAAAAGGATGACTTTGAATGAGCCAGGAAATCCTCTAGAAGAAGCTGTACATGAAGAGATGTTCTTGCAGAGGGAGATGGGAAAGACTGAGTGGGGTGGGAGCAAAATGTGATTTGAAAGAAAAATCCTTACTAAGCTTGCTGACTGTGGTCCTGTTATAACTCTGTTTTAATGGCTTGCAGAGTAGGCAATGTTAGATGAGTTTAAAACATACATTCTCGACCTCCTCCTTTTTTCAAGTATTTGTTAAAAAAAATTCTTATTATTAGTGTTAACTGATATAAATTCAACTAACTTATTTGATTTGTACTACATTTTAAATATGCTCTTATACATCCAGGACATCTCTAACCACTTACCCCAATGAAGCTTCTCAAAAGTAATGTGTGTATGTGAGAGAGGGTGAGAGACGATGAGAGAGATTGCTTTGTGGAGGTCTATCATTAAAACCTTTTGCATTACATTTGAAGACTTGCAGCAGAAATTCCGGGCAATGGTTTTCAGTGGATCGACCTTTGCTTGTACAGCTATTGATTTTGTGTGTGTGTTTATGTGTGGATGTGTGCTTGTCGTTAGTTGACTCTATAAGTAGCAGGTAATGCTTTTGTTAAGTATGAAATATAACATTACATGGTGTGCTGCAGTTGGAAAATAATCAGCACCGGAATGATTATTCCAAACTTGCACTTACAGTTCTTTATGGTTACATTTAATGTCACAGTACCTCCATAAGAGCACAAGTTTAATTCCAGTTATGACTTTCATAAACAGTCATCCCCTCATTAGACTCTTTGTTTTCTTTCTCTTTAAGTGTAAATGTGTAAAGTCCTCTGTGCTGAAGCCTCTCCAGTGGTGGAAAATTTACTACTGGTTACAAAGTCCTCTTTCCATAAATACTAAATAAACATGCTGTTATGATAAAGAAACCTTCACTACATTACTGACAATATGTTTTTCTTTGCTAATTGTTTTCTTTGCATTTTTTTTTTTTATTTGTTATTTTGAGGTTATTAGAGATTATGTGGAGAAACTGGTAAACAAATCCTCATGAATTAGCTATTAGTATAAAACCATAAAGTATTACAACGTCTCTCTTTTTTTGTTTGTTTGTTTCATTATTGCGAGATTTTTTTTTAATTTATGATGCAACATGCGAGGTTGTTTTTTGCTTACTTTCTGGAAAACTTATTGAATTGGCGAAATCGCAAGCACAGGATTCTTCTTCTAAATTCCTACCAGTGAAGACACATGAAATTACTTTTTTATATGATAGCCGTACACATGTACAACTCACATGAATCAGCGATGGTTTTGGCTGAATGTTGGAAAATTGCAAGCTTCTTTGAATATTGTGCTTAATTAATTCGATCGCAAAATTGTGGAGTCCTGGAAAGACTGACTAGAACCAGCATTGAATATAAAATTGAAAGTCATTTGAATTGCTACCTTGAGTTGCTGCTATAGTCCTTCTGTCCAATGAGCTTACAGAATTCAGTGGCACAAAAGTACAATATATAATAACATATTCAATACTCACTAAAATTCATGATTCATTTGGGAGTACTATATGTGCGTGGCATGTATGAGTAATTTAATAACTAAGAACCAAGAAATAAGAAGCTAAGACTAGAACTGATGAGAAAAAAAGTGACAAAGAAAATCTATATATTATTGTGTATTTCTCTTTTTCATTTTTCGTTAGTTGCAGGTTTGTTAGTCCAGCAGAAAAGGCTTTGCTGCTCTTGACAGTTCATCTGAGTCTTACTTTAATGAAGAATTGAATTATATTAAAAAGGCAGAAATGGAATGGATTTATGTGTGTTATAAAGTTTCATATATAATTTTGTGCTACCTTCTGTAGTGCTTACATTAAAATAGGTTTCATTTGAAGGCCTGGTTCTTTATTGGAGCAGGAAATGAACAGAGACATAGACATGAAGATATTAATTTCGCTGTAATCCATGAAGCTTTTTTTAATAAAGGTTGTGGGTGTCAGAGAGGCCTTGCATTGCAAAGAGGTGCAAAAAGCTAAGCTCAAGTATTTCTTGGTAGAGCCCATGTTTTCCTAAAGTGTCTATTAATCCTGGACTATGTGTTAAGAATGAAGATTAAAGGTAAGTTTTGTATTTTGAGCTTTTGCAGGTTCCATATACTTTCAGGCACCAACCAAACAAAAGCTAAATAATTTGTGTTTAGACATGTACCATGCATCTGGTTCTTGTACTGATACACCCAGTTTATTAGACATGTTAAACATATTCGGTAGCAACAGGAAATGGCTTCATATTAGAAAATGGGATATATGCAATAATGTATTAATGTTAAAAACTTTCCCAGTAATGACAGGAAAATTCACTGCTATGTGATTTACTGATGTGACCAGTTTATATGACCACATCATCATACAGCCTCCTTCACCCACAGCAAACTCCATTCAAGTTTCATTCAAGCCTCTATGGAATCTATCTTGTTGTTGTTTTCCTACAGTGCCTTCTCAACTTTTTTTTTTATTTCTATGAGGCCTGCTTGACTTCTATTCCTCAGCCCCCTGTGTGATCTTTATTCTTGGCCATTTTCATAGCATCAATTCCACAATCGCTCACCCAGAGGCCACAGGAAGAGATCAATCCAGCCACAGGAGAGCTGTAACCCAATCACATCGACCTTTTTATCCCTTTGCCTCCCTCTCCTATTGGCTCCCTCTCCGAAAGGCCCGCACAGGACCAAGCCAACGCCGGGAACACATCTCTAAGGTGGCTTTTGGGTCAATAATGTTGTCAGCAGGAGGTGTGTTTGGTGTGCTAAGGGGGTGTTAAGAGAGCCGTGGTTAACCTGGAGCTAAGAATTAGCAGGTATTCCAGGAATCTGACTCAACACTTACCTGGATCACATGACCTGCGTTCCGGGAATAGAAAGTCAGATGGGAAAAGGGAAGAGATGTCTGTTTGGGGAGGGAGGTAAAGCTAGGGAGAGCATCAAACAGCCGAGCTAGGTATAATGTGGGGAATCCTTTGGGCCTGGATGGGCTAATTAGGGTGAGCATTTGAGAGAGAAACACAGGTGTTTTCGCTGGAGCTGCTCTCCATATAGAGTAATGGCTGCTTCGTTACCCTGCACACCCCCAGTCATTTGTCGCCACTCTGTGTAGCCATGCATCTCGCTGCTCCATTTCCGTATGCATTTCATTAATTCTTTTTATGTGCCTATTCATTCTTGTTATTTATTGCCCACACAATGTTAACACCATTAGTGGGAGACACAACCATGACTTTGCCTCTGTAGTCTTTATCTGAGCCATGGGGAGCCCAGATAATATGGTTTATTGGGTCAAGGTGTTGTGTGAGTCAAAGACTCAGGACAAGGGTGTGTGTGTGTGTAAGAGGGAGAGATAGAGAGATGAGCACAGCCTGCACTTGCATTATGCAGCAGAAAAAAGGCCTTATTACTTAGTCATTAATTAACTATGATTAAGAAAGTGTCATAGTGACATTTTATGAAAAGAACACATGACTCCAAAGTTCACACTTAACACAATTTCTTTTTGACAAAAATTCCCTTTTCTCCATACTTTTGCTAGTTTAATAATGAATAGCACATCCTATGTGATATTAATGCCCACAAATTGACAGAGGGTTGAGAAAGTGGGGAAACGAGAGACACACACAGCGAAGTGCATACAGACAAACTCACTCAAGAGGAAGGATGCAAAAATGTGAGAGGCAGTGAAGAAAAGATGCGGTATGTGTGATAGGTGGAGTGCGTGAGTGTGTGTGTGTGTGTGTGTGTGTGTGTGTGTGTGTGTGTGTGTGAGAGAGAGAGAGAGAGAGAGAGAGAGAGAGTGAGAGAGAGAGAGGCATAAATGGAGTTTAAGTGCTAGTGTTCAGGCAGAGATGAAATAAGAACACTCAGAGAATAGAAAACACTCTCTTCAATCAGGCCCGGTTCCAAACACTCCTCCAGTGCTCACCTTAACTAAACCTTTAATAAAGAAATACCTCTTCTGAGTCAGCAGTATACAGAAGTTTTACGTTTCATTTCATCCACATTAGCAAAAATGAATGCTTACTGTGCGTTCCACTCAGAAGACAGCTTTCTAAGTAGGCAGCATTTTTATGGACCCAATGAGGTGCTTTATTTTGGCCACCTTTTAGACCAAAGGTGTATACAATACAACAATCACTAATATAACACAGTTTATGACGCTAGAGGCTATATGCAGCTAGCATATAGCAAATTAGCCAGCTAGCCACTGTTCAGTAAACAGTACTCTGGATGCACTTTATACTGTTCGGGTTTATTGTGTTCTCTGTAAAAAAGTTTGTTACTAGGCTACAAGCTTGCAAAACTTTGCCCTTCTCTCTGTTTATTCTGTTCTCAAAGACCACAGAGGCTAGCAAAGCACAGGCTGAGGGAAAGGCACAGTTCACAGTAGAGAAGTACTTATTTAATTACACGTACCATGTAGAAAATATTGGTTAAAGTCTAGGTATCTTCTCTCTAGCAGTTTCTCTTACCTTTAGAGGGACTGTCTCTGAATGTGTTAAAATATGAATGAAAATAAGCTCAAATAATCTAATAAAAGTTAATAAAATTAGCTTAACTAATTCTTCCATTATTAATTCAGGCAATGTAAGCAGTAGAAAAATAGCTCCTGCTGGTTTGAGAGTCATCTTGAGGTAATTTTGCATATAATGTGCGAGTGACTAAATGGTGTCCAAATGATGGACAAAACACAGTGTCTGACGTTTTTAAGCTAAACGCTCTCTAGTGAGACTGTTAGATTCTAAGGACTGAGGTATGAAAACATCTGTATTCACAATGAATTGAACCTTAAATTTGACTTTGTTGCTAAAACAAATCATTGTTTTCCACTGTTTGATCTACATTATGAGGAAACAGTAAAACATTATGAAGATTCTGTTTGAAAAACAAATCAGCTTATGAACCAGGACCATACAGATACAGAATTTAAAAAACATCCTGCAGACAAATCTTGTAAAACTATGAACTAACTCAGCTATGAATTTAGATTCTAGCCACAATACCTCAATTGGTGTAAAAATCTTATTGTTTTCTATTCAAAAACTGTCATATAACTGGCATAAAAAAGATATATGCTAAGGAACCTAATGCTGCTATTTTCTGAGTAAATGCAACATCATACATATAATTTGGCATCATAAACATATTTTTATACAAAGATTTTAAGCTGGTAGCACTGTGGCTAGAAATACTGAAATTGTTGTGATTAAAATGTGTTAATCTTCTGAAAGGCAAAAAAACCTCTGGTGTAGTTTTTTTGTCTTATTGTTCCTGACACAGGTGACACACTGACATCATTCATCCCTTAAATAAGACTTGTCAAAAATGTATGACCTTGTCCTGCCTGTGTGGGTTTCTTCTGGGTTCACAGGTTTCCTCTATATGGATTGGCTGTAAGTGTGAATGAGTGTTTGAGTGTATTCCCACATCAAGCCCATTGTTCCCAGGATAGACTCCAGATCCAGGATACAACACTTGCTAAGGAGAAATGTATAAATGTATGCATTAGTGCTTGCATGTACGGTATATGTATATATAATTAATTCTGTTCTGTTAGTGTACTGAAAAATCTAATATGTAAAGTATATATAGAGTGTTATTGATTCAGCAGAGCCGAACATTAAACTGAAGTCAATCGATTTAAAAACTCATGAAGGATAAGGTTAGAGTCAGGGACGTGGTTAATGACTGTACTACTCACAAGGAAATCAAATAAACAACCACATTGTCCTCAAGGGCTCAAATTCAAACTTTTCCATGATATCAGGTTGTAATAATCGTTGTTTGATTTTGGTTTCATTTGCAACTTGCTCCATTTGGAACATACTTCACAAACCCACGTCGAAGAGGTGTCTGTAGAAAGAAACACATCAGATGCTTCTCAGCTGCACCTTGACTACAGTAACACGTTTAATTGACATCCAGTAATGGTGTCAAAAGCGCTAGCAGGCACACAATTACGCCAATGAGAGGTCTGAAGCTTCCTCCAGTCACAGGAGTTGTGACATCTTGACATAGCCCCAGCAGTGACACTGTGCTGATCAGTAGGTATTTCATCTCCCCGGTGAACACTGTTCATTTGCACCCCATAAGAGTGGGCTTGGGAGGGGAGCATCAAGCTGCTACCAAACTTTACTTTTATTTCAGAGTTCATTGAAGTCAGATGTTTCATGCTTCTTCTACTTCTTTTTTGTTATCACACCATCTGTGCTTTCTGGAAGAAACATTCTGGTAAGATCCATAAATATCTGGACAGTTTAGAGATGTCAGGGAGCAGAAATAAAAATAAAGACCTTTATGCACAATCAAATCCAAAACACAATGTTAATCAGGCAGAGAGCAAGTTAGTGACATTATATATTTGGCAGATGAGACTATAATCATAAAACAAGAAAACAAACTTGAGTTAAAAAAAAAAAAAAACAACAGAAAATGAAACCATGAATCAAATGAGAATACGGCACATAAGTAACTTGGTCATACTTGGTCAGACTTTTGTAACTCTGTCAGTGTTTTTAAATAGTGTGTGGTGGTGATTGACTTCAGGTGTGTGTAATTAGCAATCGGGTGCACTTGGAGTCCATATGGTAACCACGTTTGTAGTCAGAAGTGCATTATGGGAAATGGAGTCAGGCACCAAATTTGGCACTGACATGAAAAGTGATTATTCTAGTTTGTGTTTAGTTCAGCACAAACTTTAAATTATAAAAGTCAAAGCAAGGCAAGAGGCTTTTATTGTCATTTTGATAATCTATAACTGATGCATTACATAGTAAAATGAAACAATGTTCCTCCAGGACCCTGGTACTGCATAAAATTAATTATAAAATTTAGAATAATTAACGTATTCGCATAATGTGTACAAACAATGCAAGACAAAAGACAGTGCAAGAGAAGAGACAGTGTAAACAGAAAATACAATAGACTAAAAAGACATACATAAAATAGCAACAACGAGTATACAGATGTCAATTGTCAAAAATAATATTTTAAATTCATCCAACTCAATTTAAAGTTTGTAGTTAAAATAATCCATATTTCAACTACTAATCAACAGGAATGCTTGGTTTAAACATATCCGTTGCCACTTAAAAGCCTGTACAACCTGCGATAATGAAGTGTCTGATCCTTCTATCACATTTATCTTCAAGGACATTAAGCGAACTTAATCAGTTAGGTGGCATCACCTCAGGAGTGCTGGAGCTCTGAACTCTCTGAAGGTGAGAGAACTGGTGGTAATCAAAGACCTGGTGTCACATTTTATTAGACCTGCATGTAGGTCATTCAGGAGAGGAAAACCTCAAGGTGCAGTGAAAAAGTGAGAATAAAAACATTTTTTAATTAGAAAGGTGTGCTTCCTTTCATGCAGCTCATGCATCGACATATTCAGCATGAGGTCACGAGGTGTTAAACAACGCGCTGGAGCAATGATGAAGTAACGCATACAATTCCTTAGGGGTTTAGTGACAGATGTTTTAAACAGATCTGTAAATACACAACCAGAGTTGCTTATGTTTTATTACAGTTCATGTATTCTTATTGCCAGAGATCACACTACATAATACAGAGTAGAAATTACATAGAGAAATTAACTGCTTGCTCTTAGATCCTAATGAGACTCAAAATAAGTTCTTTATTAAAGACAGGTGCACTCTGAGAGTATAACTCTGAAGCCTACAGATTAAGGATTAACTGTATAGCAAACATATATGTTGCTATAATAAAGATTTGAGTACGGTGGCAGAGAAGTGCAAAACACATTAACAAATCCGAAAACACATTAACAAATACGAAAACAAATTAACAAATCCGAAAACACATTAACAAATACGAAAACAAATTAACAAATCCGAAAACAAATTAACAAATCCAAAAACACATTAACAAATCCGAAAACACATTAACAAATCTGAAAACACATTAACAAATCAGAAAACAAATTAACAAATCCGAAAACAAATTAACAAATCAGAAAACAAATTAACAAATCCGAAAACACAACGACAAGTCAGACAACCCGGAAACGGTAGTGTATCGTTTTTGAATGGAAACTTACCGATCATTGGACAAGACACCTGTCACTCAAGATATACAGGTATGGAATCTTATGTGTAATGTGTAAAGTTCTCTGTTTAAATATAAGAAAAAACAGAATTAATCCACAGTAATCCACAGTAATCCATTCCATCCATCCATTCCAACTTTTCCCTGCGGCAGACTGTTGAACTTCATGTATACCTTGAGTGACAGGTGTCTTCTTCAATCACAAACTATACAAACCGCTTCCGGGTTGTCTGAAATGTCGTTGTGTTTTCTGATTTGTTAATGTGTTTTCGGGATTTGTTAATGTGTTTTCAGATTTGTTAATTTGTTTTGGGATTTGTTAATGTGTTTTGGGATTTGTTAATTTGTTTTCGGATTTGTTCATGTGTTTTGGGATTTGTTAATTTGTTTTCGGATTTGTTAATGTGTTTTCGGATTTGTTAATTTGTTTTCGGATTTGTGAATTTGTTTTCGGATTTGTTAATGTGTTTTTGGATTTGTTAATGTGTTTTCGGATTTGATAATGTGTTTTCGGATTTGATAATGTGTTTTCGGATTTGTTAATATGTTTTGCACTTCTCGGCCACCGTATTTGAGCCTTTTCTAATTTTATTAAAATACATTAGATGAGATTATATCAGTTCCAAGAAAAAAAAAAATGCTTTCATTTGTGTTATTGTACATCTAGGGGGAGTGTTGCACTTGTCTGCCTCACACCTACAGGGTGGGGCGTTTGATTCCCATGTGTGTGTGTTTATGTTCTCTCCATGCCTTGGGGGTTTCCTACTGGTACTATAGGCTGATTGGCATCTCTAAATTGTTATGGTGTGTGATTGTGCCCTGTGATAGACTGGCATCCTGTCCAGGCTGTATCCTGCCTTGTGCCCTGAGTTTCTGGTATAGGCTCCATGTTCCTTTCAAAAGCAGTAGGATAAGCCTTGTAGATGATGGATATGATGTACATCTATTCTTTGTTTAAATTTTAGGAGAGTTTAAATCGAGGACATTTAAATCACAATGGTAAAATGTTAAAATGAAACTTGAAAACCCAGAAGAAACTCCCTAAGCACTGGGAGAACATGCAAAGTCCACAGAGCATAGGTGAGAATCAAACCCATTACCCTGGAGGTTTGAGGCAAACATGCTAAACAATAAGCCACTATAAGCGGAATCCTTGTCATCTTTTTTTGTGTCTTTTCTTGTCGGTGTCCTTGTTTTGTGTTTTTTAAGTTAATAAATTCAGCTTATTTTTACGTTATCCAGTTTTTATCCCCATGTTGCTGACAATGTATCGAAAGTCTGGTCCTGATTTGTTTGGGCCTTCTGTGGCTAATCTAGTATTAAATATATAAATTATCATTAAATACAGAGCTGTTTGTTTTGTAATAATAGGTACAGGTTGTGTATATTTGTTGTGAGTAGGAATCCATTAACGCCACTCAGAGCCAAACCTAGTCCCAACCATTTAGTGTTAGTGATGTACCTTATTTACTCGTAATGGCAGCGGATGTATTGTCCATTCTGGCAATGAGTTTGATGCCCCAGCTACAACAGGTTGGAAAAAATAGAGGCTCTTCAGTTGTTCTTCCAGCCACTCAACAGTAAAGGGACGTCATTTTATTCCAAAAGTGCATCACACAAAAAGTCTGATCCATATACTCTTAAAAGCACAAGGCAATATGTTGTGCATTTTGACATGGACTCCCATGAAAGGACCAAAATGTTTAATGTGGTTTAAATAAATGAAAAATAACAGTTCATATTGCTTATTGAATGTTATTTCTCTTCATGATAGAATGGAAAAAAAAAAGGTTTACGACCATTTTTAATACAACACCTACATATGGCATTACTTTACATCTGCACAGGTACATTTACATTTTTAACTTATTATATTTATTTTTACGATGCTCATTAAATTCAGTAAATGTTTTTCTTGTCAGAATAGATTCTGTCAGTCCTTCCACACTCCTCTGCTGTGGAACTATCAAACAGTCTTCATTTCAACATCCGAACATAAATCAAAGCGCTCTGGCTACGGCTTCCAAAAAAGAACTTCCACAAAATGTCCATTTAGAGGCACAGAGCCCGTGTTTGTCTGGTTAGGACACATGCCCAGAGGCTAGCTACCTCCCTTAACAGTGGTGTTGTCTTGTACGGCAAGAAGAACGCTCTGTACCCACAATTCATTTCCCTCTGAGTCACGCCACCCTGTTGGCAGCCTAGCCAGTTTGGCATTGACACGAACAGTCGCCCTGGGCTTTCACTCAGCGTGAATGGACATCTATTTTAGCTTCTCAGTGGACCTGCCAATTCACCTGGGCTTTAGATCTCATTTTACCGCCATGCTTTAACATGCCAACGTCTACCATTTTACTGACAGAATACTTCACCAAAGAGGCAGTCCTGTATGTTTCTCTATGTCCACACATGTTTCTGACACCCGAACAGATGTTTTGGTAGGATTTCTTCCGTCAGTTTGATCCTTAGCCACTATTCAAGAACGGCAAATCATCCACCAGTATATATACAGTTCATGATGATGAATCCAGAAACTGATTCAGTAGAAATTTTATTCAATTCAAATTTCAAATTTATTTTCAAAGCGCTTTTAGCAATGAAAATTGTTTCAAAGCAGCTTTACAGAACATAAGAAACATAACACAAGAAATTTCACATTATTAATATAATACGAAAATTAATATTAGACTTATATTTAAGCGTGTTTGTATTTATCCCCAAAGACCAAACCTTAGGTGACTGAGGCAACTGTGGCAAGTAAAAATAGTCCCTTAGATGGAAGAGGAAGAAACCTTGAGAGGAACCAAACTCAAAAGGGAACCTCATCCTCATTTGGGTGACACTAGAGGGTGTGATTATAACTATACAGTCTCATAACTGTGTATTGATGAGGAGGTTGTTGTCCTCAAAGATCACATGGATTTGGAATCTCCTCTTAGAATGTCTGAATACTTCATGAAGCAGAGTCCAACTGGAGCTGGTACATCTTTATATGCCTCAGAATCCTCACAGGGTTGGCCTTATCTCAATGAAGGCCCAAAATCTTCATGACTCAGAACACCTTGGGCTGGTACAATCTGTGGATGCCTCGGGATGGGTAGAAAAAGAGAAACAGTGGAGAAGAATTGTCGTAGTTGCTGTTCATAATGATAGCAAACACTAGTTGATAATGTGCATTTGATCAGATTTATGGGAAGTATTATGTGTATTTTATTCTAGCTACATACTGAGTACAAAGAGATCTAGTGTATACAGTTGCTTATTAGATTGTACTTGTTGCACAAGTAGATAAAAAATAAATACATTTGTGAAGAGTTCATTGAATTTTAACATCATTTCAGAACCTTGCCTATATGTCATCTGAACAATAATTCAAATGTAATCAACGATTCGTAAATTCCTCTGTAATTCACTCATAGAAGTGTTTATAAAACAATTTTTTTTATTGAAGTCTTTAAAAAAATATTTGGATCCTTTTCACACTCCTGAACACATTTATGGACAGGAAGACTTATTAATTTAAACGTTGATCGATCAGCATCAAATTTAAATAGTTTAAATAGCTTATGTACACAAAGTTTATAAATATTTACGGAGACCAGTCATTTTATATGAACAGCATAAGCGAATGAAATAATAAATATGAAAACAATTTAGGAAAGCGTTGCAATAATTGAATAAATTAAAAAAAGATGTTCAATTTAAAAAAGAAACAGCAGCTGCATAAAAGGCAGACACATTGCAATGGCTTAGCCAATAATTTGAGTCTTTATTAGCCTTTTTTAATGCTATACAACACTTCATTACAGCCAGGATTCAGTGACCAATAAGTGACCAATCTGGGAAGCTGTAAGTTGCAATCTGCTTTTATAGCAATGTGTTTCCCTAGTGTGGTGCAGACCATTCCTTATGACACATGCCCTTCTGCTTTTCTAGCACGGCATCGGGGAGGAGGCCAAGGATTTCTGGCCGTAAATCACTGAAATACTTTCATCAACATATACATGCGCATCTGTAAATGCAGCAGATATTTTTGGTTCGGTATGGATTACACAAACATTTACACACAACTTTATTAAAAGATGAATAACTGAGGCCCAGGCTAATTTAAATGCATTATGTTTCTTCTCAGGCAGAGATTAGGAAACAGGCCTGTGTTACTTGCTTTTAAAATAAAAAATAAAAAACTGGCATTCTTGATCATTTTTAGTAACCTCTTTATCCTGTTAAGGGTCATGGAAGCCCCAGAGCCTTTTCTGTGAACACTGGAAGTCAGCCCATTGTAGGGTAACATACAGTGTACATTTACACACACTGACAGGCATCATCTTAGCCAATCCAACTACTGGCATGTTTTTGGAAGGTGGGAGGAAACCAGAGAATCCAGCCAGAAACCCATGTAGATACAAAGAGAACAAGTATAGAAACACCACACAAACTGTCACCCAAGCTCCGAATCAAACCCAGGACCCTGGAGCTGTGAGGCAGAGGCATTACCCGCCACCACAACACTGCCTGAAACCTTAATAAATACAAACCATGACATAACTTCGGCAATAAATTAATTACAATTGAGACCTTGCAGCAGCAATGCATGGTTAAGCTTCACCTGTGGATGAAGATAAGGACGGTAGGTAACACAAGATGATTCGCACCTCTGAATTTACTTCCATGTGTCTCTGCATGCCTTCAGGTGTTCACAGACAAGATAGAGGAAGCTGAGCTGTTCAGAGCTGTGATCAGGCATGTTTGCATCTAATATTACTGAAAAGATGCAAATATAAGCGAAAATAGCTAAACTAATTGAAAGGATGTGAAATAAAGAATCCAGGGCATTGGATCCCAACTCCTCTTTCCCAAACCAGTTCAGAAAAGTGTCGTAGTTCATTTCACTGAGAGAATCTCTTGATTTTTAGAGACTACATACCACTGAACAAAATGCAAAAATCATGTTTGGATAAAGAGCTAGATTGATGGTCACATGTATAGTGTAACTGTTTATTAACTAACTGTTTATAAAGTGTTTATAATGAATAAAAACTGTTTATAACGAATAAAGGTATATCTTATCTTATCTTATCTTATCTTATCTTATTAATTAAGAGAAAATTATTACTAGAATCTTGACCTGAGTAATAAATCTAAAATTTCTTTGTTACCCAGGTGGTAGTGCCAATTAACAATGTGCAGGAACAGAGAATCTAAATAAGTTGTGTTGATAAAGGAGTAGATGAAAATTAGTCATTTTAAAGGTCTTCAAGATTCTTTATCTTATATCAAAAACATCTTAATAAAGCAACAACTATGATTAACTATGATCATGGTTGTATTTATATACAACACAGCATCAAAAAAATGAACCAGTGATTATTTTCAGCAGCAAGACCCTATATACAGGAGAATAAGAATTTTGACTTGACCTGAAAAGTACTGGCTTAATTTAGCTCTATTTCGCCATTGGGCTCTTTTAGTTGGGGGATTTCCAAGTCTTGGCTAGCTCCATTAGCTAACGGGAGCTCAGGAAAGATGGTGGTCAGGAGGTTAATAAGTGGATGACCATTCATGTTTACTATTCTCATATCCTTGGGGATCTCTGTCGAGGAACTCATCCACGGTCCCACAAAAAACTCTACTCCTACGCAGAATAACGACTTCCCAACAGAGTAAGATTTAAGACCAGGGCAATAATGTTTCACTCCCTTTGCTTTGGAAAAAGAAACTATAGAACACATTTAAAGCTAGAGCAATGCATCAGTATTTTATTTCGTATTATTTTTTATTTTTTTTATGTGGATCAATGTATGAAAGAAAATCCTGTACACTAAATTAGTGAACACTTACATTAAGAAAATAGGATTAAGATAAAAATAAGAAAATAGGATTACTTATATAAAGTGTTATAAAGCGGTTTTTGAAGTCAATCCTGAGTAAGTCCCAGGTGTATTATTGAGCCGTTGCACAGTATTGAGTTTCGCTTTTCTTTTTATTCCATTCCAGTTTCACATTTAATATTTATTATATCATCCAAGACCTAAACAATTTTAGATTATCTGAAAGCTTTCTTTATGTTTTCTGAACTTTTGATGCCTGGATGTCTTGAGAAGGTTCTATGTATAATGTTCCTACAACACTGATGATCCATTTTTAGTTGTAGAAACATATTTAAACATGGACACCGTATGAGCAACATTCTACATACATTGTATAGCAATACACAATTACATCATATTTTCAGAGCATTGCAGGAAAGGGGGTTTTTTTTGGGTAACCTAACCTAACCTTCAAAAAATCTGTCAAAATGTCCTTGAGCATTTGGATTATGTTCTTAGATTTAAAACTGTGAATGAGTCTCAATACACTGTCAATTTATATTATCAATTAAATTCAATA
Source organism: Tachysurus vachellii (assembly GCF_030014155.1). NCBI lineage: Eukaryota > Metazoa > Chordata > Actinopteri > Siluriformes > Bagridae > Tachysurus > Tachysurus vachellii. Next base: position 17,713,584 of record NC_083471.1, on the reverse strand, counting down.
GTCTGTCCTGGAAATAACACATTTTGACAGTTATTTCTGTCTGTTCTGCTGGCTGCTATATTACAAATCCAGCTGACTTAATATTTTTGTTGCTCTGGTTTTCCTTATATGGTTTTGATAAAGTAATGTACGATAAAGTGTGTGGAGTATGTGAATTTCTCACACACAATGTTCTGTCCTGATTCTGATCAGATTCTGTACAGTGGACTCCTGGCATCTCTCAAATCCAGTGTAACTTGATAAATAGTTGGCTATTTGTCACAATGTGGCGCAGCGCTGATATGCAGAAAGTCTCTGCTGTGGCCTCCCAGTTTGCCCTTCTGCAAAGCTCGGGTTCATGGGAATGGCTAATGGGAAGTAGAGCGGAGCCACTTCCCACAACCAAGAAACAGCTGTAATCCTTAACCCGTAGACAAACACACACACAGAGAGACACGCATTTCACACACATATATTTCCGTCATATATATTGTTTGGAGATTTATTAATGGATCAATATGCATATCATAGCAAAGAAAGAAAAAACAATTAAAAAGACGGAGCACACAACATACAATACATATAAACTCAGTCATGATGCCATATTCACACACAAACACAAACATATGCACACTCAAACACACAAACCCGAGCATGCTCTAACACGGGTGCAAAATTTATGACGCTTCCATTGCCGTGTCCTAGATCGCCTCAGCGCATTCATCACCTGAGTCTTACAAGGAAGTGCTGAGGCCAGTAGTCGTCATACGGCCGTGCTCTCACTGCACCATGGTACTGCTGATAAAATAAACAGTACTGGACTGGGAACGATGGCTAAAGGGCCACCCTTCTCTCCTTCTCTCTCTCTCTCACTCTCGGCTGCTGTGCTCTCAGAGGGGTTGTAATCCAGAGAATTGGGTTGCTGACTTATATGAAAAGAGGTCGAGGGTTGTCTGAGCACTCGCATCTCCGTGGACTAAGGCTGAGGCTGAGACGGTTAAGAGGAAGTGGTCCCTACATTAATCTCATTAACTTTAGCACTGTCATCGTTTTGCACTATGATTATTGTCTGCTCTAGCTAGAACCATTACACACATAGAGCTGAACATTGGAGCATGTGCGAATGTACAGTGTTGTAAGCTTTAAATCCTTTAAATAAAAACTGGATTCTGACATTTCACTATAATCCAGATTCGATCTGGATATTATAATATGTATTTAATGTTTCGGTTTAAATTTGAATGTACTATATATCAAAATGTTTTTGTTTTGTGTGTTTTGTGTATGTGTGTTGTTTAAAATACTGACTGAATTTTAAAGCAGTTAAAAAAACACAAATGGATCTGTTGTGTCTCTAACAACTTTATTTTAGACAGTTTAAGTTGCCATATTTTTTCGTTTGATGTATTATTGCCCAGTGCTGGCTGCAATAAAGAACTAACAGCATGTAAGAACAAAATACAAGTGCTAAATGATCAAATTGGGTCAACACAGCACACCTTCTGAAATCTCTAAAATACCCTCTCAAAGGCAACCTAAGCATATTTTTCAGCTGAATTAAAGCTGGAATCAGCAATCCTCTGCTTTGTTTTCTCTACAAAATAAAGCAGCATCTGTCCACTCTGATCATTCACAACTGCAACTCCTAGGTCTACGATCTCTCCAAACAAAGGTAGCCGAGGAATGAGACTCATCTAAGTTGTGTCATTAACGATGGTCAGCAGAGAGGAGCCCCGATGTTACCCAGCATGAGTTAGTCACAGCTGATAGAGCTGGAGCTGAATCCCCTGCTGCGAGTGACGTGTGTATAATGAGAGGTGAGGAGAGTGAGCTACACATCCGGCCTGAGAGCCACAGGCTTGAGGCAGAATAAGGTAATTGAGTAAACTCCATCAGAGGCAGCGAGCCCTGACACTACAGCCCTGAACCCTGCATGCTGGAGATCAAATGACAGCAGGAAGTCATTTAGCAGTTGTATTATATAACAAGGAGGTGGTAAGACCTGGCTGCGAACATTTTGAGCTTGTTATATTATGATGTGTGATGACTGGCCACTTCTGTGTGGATACACACAATATGCCTCTCTATCAAACAATAAATTCCACACAAGCTGTCCATTTCATTCACTCTTCTTTTTAACTTGGTTACTGTTATGTCGGATCTAGAGACTATGCTGGGAACACTGGACATGAGGTAGGAATATGTCTTGGAATGGATGCTAGGTCATCTCTGGAACCAAGGAGAATTTAAAGGAAACCCTCAGAGACATGAATTAATAATAACATTTATAATAACTTTATAATAACATTTTCTTCATGTTTATGTTCTGTAAAGCCGCTGTGAGACAATGTGAATTATAAAAAGTGCTATACAAATAAATCTGAATTGAATTGAATTGAATTTAATAATGTCCATGCTGGAAACATATACGATACATAAGACAAAGCCAGTTGTATACTGTATGTTGTTAAATGCGCTGTCAGTAATGTAGCTTATATATAATTTCAAAGCAAAAATGTACATTTTTGTTAAATGATCCTACATCCCTGGGCAGTGGCTTTGATACGCCTACATTTGATCCATGAACTTTAACAAAACATAAATCCTTTCCAGCCATACCTTACAAATGTCAATTTGAAAGAGTGATATGTTTATAGACCCTGTAGTGTCAGATTATAAATGCCCATCACTGAAATCCTTCTAAAAAAGCTCAAAATGCTTGAGTCACGCAGCGTTTTGTTAGCTCTGATGTCAGGTCCACCCCTCACTTGCATGCTTCCCACTTCTCACAGTTTTGGACATGTTAGCGTCTAATAGCATTTGTCTAACAGCATTAGTTTGTTCAAACTGAAAGCAAAACAGCCAGCATTCTTGAGAGCAGAATACTTAATAATCTTTTCATTCTGGCTCTTTAATACCCCAAGAGGTGTGCAAGTTCTGCTTCTTTTCCTATCATATTGTTTGCATGAATGGAGCCTTAAGGTTGCTCTGCCTACACGTGCACACAAAACACACACTTTCTCATCCAGCAGCAATGTGGCATCAGACATGGAAGCTAGGTGAGTCAGACTCTGAGGTGGGTGGCATGAGGCTTGAGTGGGTGGATGAATACACTTCCATCCCCAGGAAGCGCTTGTGTCAGGACATAATCCTGATACGCACATCAAAACACCTCAGCCTACATCAATAATGTCTTTGCAACAGGTTTCTTTGTGAATTAAAGCTATTAGACGCCTGTGTATTAGCCTTAATTATAGCAAATGAGGAGGCATCTGGAGTGTGAAGCAGGAATTAGCTGTAAACTGAAACATTTTAGAAAAACTCAAGGCTGTAATGCAAATATCAGTTTGAAGTACATAGTTCAATCTTGGCACACAAAAAAATCCCCATTTTGGGTTCCATCGAAGATTAGAATTGCAAAATCCTTTAAAAAGAAGCGTAAAATGTATAACTTCATCAGAACGCACAGACACAGACAAGATAAACAAGTTAAACTGAACTGGGGTAAATAAACAGCCTGTATATTAGGTGTAAGCTTCACAGGAGAGGATGGAGAAAAAGAAAGAGATAGCGCAAGAGAAAGAGAGAGAGAGAGAGAGAGAGAGAGAGAGAGAGAGAGAGATAGCACTGACAAGTGAGATTGCAACACATTTTATATTTATTCGAGTCAGAGGGATGACAGCAAGAGTCACAATTAAATCAACTTGACAATGCATGTGCTAACCTTAAGAGGTAAGTAGGCCCTTTTTCCAGCAGTGAAATAATGATGTATGTTCTGGTCCTTTTTGTAAGTAAAGAGACTTGAAAATGTGCCCGTAGTGATAGATTAACAGGAGTCTGATTGTTACGAACAGAAATGCGCTCTGACAGGTTAAAGTGACTAAAGCAGGGGAAATGCATCAGGCTAATCTTTCAGCACGATTAGCACATAATGCAGCCGTCCTAAAAAAAAGTGATTCACCACTGTGAGAGTGAATATCTTGAGGCCATGTGATTTTTCTCCCGCTTTAAAATCACGGACGATAACAGCTCGGTCTGTGAAAGCTCCCTCTTGACATTTCAGGTATGAAAAGAATAAAGGTCAATGATAGCGTGTAAGCAGCCATATCAAATCGAAACTCTTATTATAAGTTGGATATTTCTCATATGCTTGAGAGCTTGTATGAGTTCATAAAGACACTTTAAAGTCAAAATTCTTTCTCCAACTCATTTATCTGTATGTACAGTATGCAGAGTTCGGGGTGTTTTCTAACCAGTCATTGTACTTTTACCAGAGCGTACTAGAAGCCTAATAAAATGTCTCTGCCTTTTTCTGACATGAATGCCTATGCTAATCTATATTTCTGTATTTCTGTTATAACATCTAATTGACAGGGTGAATGCTAAACGTAATCTAAGCCTAATGATAAATATATACATTTTGTAATGCTCTGTTAGCTGTACTGGAGTTTCCAGTGTAACTAACAGTTTGTAATAAGCAGTTGGTTTTCATTGAGAGAGTCTTCAGGACAGAAAGCTTTGCATAAAAATCAGGACAGAAAGCTGCTTCCAGTGAACCAGTCACCATAATACACACCGTTATTACTGTTATTTAACTGCAATAATAAACAATAACAAATTAACAAAGTATTTTAAACATGTGCAATAACCAATTTTGAAAAACTTGCAATATTACCTATGTGCAATATGTCTATTAGTGTAACTACTTACTCGTGGTCTCTTTTTATACATTATGTTTTGTATTTACTGTATATTATATTATGTCTCTGTTCTTTTTATATATTTGCATTTTCTTACTCTTTGCTGGTGTAAAAGTGAAATTTCCCCATTGTGGGACGAATAAAGGTATATCTTATCTTATCTTATCTTATCTTATCTTATCTTATCTTATCTTATCTTATCTTATCTTATCTTATCTTATCTTATCTTATCTTATCTTATCTTATAAACTGCCTTTTTATTTTTCTGTAATTAACTTCAAGAGACTGGGGAGGGACTGAGTGATTGTTTGTAATTGCTTTTACTTAACCAGCAAGAGGAACTAAGGTCTCATAGAGGTTCAAGATCCTGAAAAGCACAATCTTTTATTCATTAATAAATGAATAAACTGCTGCATAACAGGATTAAAGATTTCAAGTGCTGTTAGCAGGAGTCTTCTTTATCCTTAAGTGTTTTCCTATAACAGCAAAATAAAATCTTTTATTCCTTTTAATCCTTATTTACAATCACTGTATAAACCTTAAAAATATCACCTAGAATTGTTTTTCTAACATAAAAATATCACCTACGAATATTCTTTATAACATGACAGTGTTGCCTATTTGACTGATTATATTAAAATCACAGTAGAAGCTTTTAAACACTTTGAAAATAAATCTAAATGAAACTAAAATCACAAGAGAAGGTGATGGGGTTGTACTCTGATCAATTTCATACAAATAAAGATGCAAGGAAAGGTGCACACTAATGCCAAATCCCTAACGCTGACCGGATACAAATTGTTCTGTGAATTGTATAGTTATTAAAATGTTAATAATCATATGAAAAAAGCTATCACCTTCTTTATGTTTATGTTGGTGTGTTACCAAATATATTATTTATGTTATTGCTTGTTTTGAAGAATATAATGTCAGGACTTTTCCTTGGCAAAATTGCTGAGTTGGCACTTTTTTTAGCTCGGTCTGTGCAGTTCGACTGTGCCCTTTTCAACTTTTGAGCACTTACATGGGAAAATGCCATTCCACTGAGCACATGATGAAAACATTACCTCGAAGAATGGCCCTTTGCCCCTTACTGCTGCAAAAAAAAAAGGAAGTAAAGGAAAACATTTTAGGTCGCAGGGAAAATGGCCACTCTGCTGTGAGAATATGTACAAAAGTAAACAGCAGAATGTTTTTGGCTGGCTCTGTTGGGGTTTCAGCCAATCACATTTCCATCGACTTGCTGTATGGATAAGTGAGAAAAAACGCACAAAAGATTGCCTTTGCCAATTACATTAATGTCACAATTAACTTGTCAGTCATTTGTCGCATTTCTTGTAAAAGATTAGATGTAAAACAGGTTTTAATTAATCTTTAATCAGTATTAGGTTCATGTAAATGAACAATTTATGGCCCCTCCCATAAATTTGTTGTTTTGATTAATGACATTCATGACAAAGGAATAATTTCAAGGTTCATTAGACTTTGCTTGATGTTCTAGTTAATGAACTGAGAGTGTGTATATAGAGCCTTGATATTTGTTCAATATTTGAATATTTGAATATTTCATAATTACAGAGCGCTACACATGACTTTACCATGTAAACATGCATTTACCTTCTAACCAGGGCTCAGCGTGAAGGGGAATGTTAGGGCATGTTAACCAAAAAAAGAAATCCCTTTTCCCACATTCTTGGATTATTGTAATTGTGCATAATCGCTATTACCGATATGGCAATTGCACACTGAAGTACACACCATGTTGCTGAGAGTGAAACAGTATTTACTCCAACTAATAAGTGAGGATTGGTATTATGCATGAATGCACCTGCAGAGAAGGTAGTCGTATAGTAGTTATATAGAGTTTTCAGATTTCAGAATATTTCCATCGTGTCTATCTCTGTGGTGTGAAACATTTTTAATTATTTTCACACTGTGGCCAATTTACTTCAATTCAAGTAAATACACAAAGTTCATTTGTTTCCAAATAGAATTAATTTCATTCAGTAATTCATTTGCAGTTGCCTATTAGGATCAACAGCAACGAAAGAACAATTTTCCTTTGATATTTTGATATGTATGTCTATATACAGAGCCTGTGAAAAAGTAACAAAATATTAAAGTGATTAATACATTTTTAATTTGTTTAAGTATATTTTGCTTGGAAGAAAGTACTCAGTCTTTTTTATTTGTCAAAATTATTTCATTCTTCCTTGTAAAAAAAAAAAAAGCAGCAATCTATCAAATTGCACAGGAATACACAATGACTTTGTGTAGATAGGGTTTGTATCTGGGTTCTATTAGGGTCATTCAGAAAAGTTGATCTTCTGCTTCTCGTTGAATTCATTCCATTGTTGACTTGAATTTGTGATTTGAGTCACTGTTGTGCTGGAAGGTGAAATTAGCATTTTGTACGAAGGTTTGCAGGTTCTGTCTAAAATAGTTTTTTCTATCATTCCCTATCTTGGCTAGAGCTCCGTTCCAAGCTGAAAAGAAGCATAGCATGATGCTGTAACCACCATGGTTCCACCATGAGCATAAAGGAAACTGCCACATGGATTTGGCAAAATGTTGGCAGGCTTGGAAAGGTTTTTTGTCATGAGAATATGGAGCAAACACGTTTTTAGGGCCGTGTTTTTGTTTTTAGGGATGATGAGTTTTTGGTATCATCACAGTGGTGCCCTGTTTTCTACATTCGTTGGTGATGGCCTTTATAGTGTTCCACAATACATTTGTTTGTTCTTCTCTTCTAATTGATACCCTACACATTTATAGCATTTGGCAGACAGCCTTACACAGAGTGATTTACATTTATCTTATTTATACAGCTGAGCGGTTGAGGGTTAAAGACCATACTCAGGGCCGCATTTGGGCCCAGCCTGGCATTACAGGGATTTGAACTCAACCAAGAAACCAAGAAAATTTTACAAATACAACTGATCTTTACTTAATCAGGTGTATTAAACTTTTGAATATAAGTTCGAATGTGATTGGTTTATTCTGAGCACAGTCACATGCCCATTTATAAACGGTGTATATGCTTATGCAAACAGGAAGGTTTTTTCATTTATTCCTAAAATGTTTATATTTATTCTGCTGGTTGGCTAATATTACATTAATATGATCAGACATTATTTATTTTTGCTTCATTTTTGTGCATCTCTGAAACCTGAAGTTGTAATAGGAGTCTGTAGACTTTTTGTATCTACTGTAGTGTGTGCTTGCAAAACCAGAGGCTTGGTGCACTGTACACATCAGCTGAGGATTGATCTTGCAGTAGAGTATTCATGGATGCAGATGCAAAAGTACAGAGCAAAGCTTTCACCTAACTAACAATACACACAATATGCCACCTCACCTCTAAACATACTTAAGTTAAAACATGTGTCAATGACTTTATGACTTGCTGACATTTTTTTAAGAGCTACATCAATAGAACTATGGCTAGACACTCTGCCGTTTCCTGAGAATTCAAATATTCTTGCATTACATTACAAATATTCTTACTGTTTACCCTATTTCAAGTTTTTACTGGTCTTTTCTTTCAACCCAACACCCCCCCCCCCCCCACACACACACACACACACACACCAGACACACACACACACACAACTCTCTATGATTGGCTAAGGCTCCAATTTACAATCATAATGTAGCGAGACTTGTTTCAGCTTGGGTGTCTGCCTGTGTTTGTCATCTGATTGTTGTGTCTTAAATGCTACAAGAACAATGGATGTAGAAATGATAAAGGGTAAGATCTTTCCCTTATGATATTGCATGAATCAAACCATTGTGAATCTGACATTATTATATAAAGTGTATCAACAAACACTGAAATAGTTCTACCAACTGTTAGAGCGATTCCACTTCTCTTGTGTTCATAACTGAGCCATGATTCAAAGGCCATAATTCATCAAGCACTGGCTTTTATCTCCCCCGATTAGAGAGTGCCTGTGTTATTAGCAATGGGTAAATTGAGATGTAGGTATTATCTGCTGTGCATCTGACCCTAGGGGACCTGGTCTCTCAAAGAGGTGCATGTCAAACCCTGTGGGGCAAACAATAACGAGCCTGTCCTAAACCTGCAGGGGACAGGGAGCAGGAGCATCACCCATGTCATTTTAGTGTCCGCCCTAGCATCGAAGCAGAGGGGCTCCATCAAACCCCACCTGACAACAGTGACAGCGAAGGAGGTGTGGAATGGCACACTCGTTTGCACACCCGCACATGGGACTGGTATCCCAAGGAGCTGTGGAACCATAATCATCATCATTGTGTTGTAGATGTGTAATCATTGACTCAGAATGACAAACAGAAGCAACTTCAAAGTAGCACACTTGGTTTGGCCTCAATTGTTGTGGAGGAAGAAGAAGACTTTTGGAGGAGAGTCAAGAAGAAATCTCATGTAAATTTATGTGTTACTGTTAGTGGGTTTTAAGTGTTCTGTTCATAAACCCATCAAGTTGTTTTAGTTTTCAGCAATAACAGACCACTGACCCATACAATACCATCTCCTTTTGGTTGGATATAACTATGTTAAAACAATGCCATGCATCACTGTGAAGGCACCATTTAAATCCCCCAGATTCACATTCATCAGCGCTGCACCAGCACCCTGGGTCAACTCCGCTGGGATTTCGCCATACAAACAGATGGGCCTTGCACAGGTATTATACACATAAGATTGTTGCTCCCAAGAGAGCCTAACTCCAGCTCTACGAGTTTGAATGCGGAAATATCTTTGTGCATGTCCTTGCCTCTTAATCAGACTACAGCAATGTGCAGCACTGAGATACAGATACTCTACATGAATGGACCCAAAAGACTACAATTGATGTCATGTGCTGTGTTTGTAATTGACATCAGTTTGGCATCTAGGGTGCCAAAACATATACTATACATTTTGTAAAAGTGTTGTTAGTGGCCAGTACATTTTTTATATATGACTAACTTTTCTTCATTTTTCCATAAGCAATTCTGACATCCATCCATCCTCTCTTACCCTACTGGGTCACAGGAAACTTAGGAGCCTCAGGAGACTTAGGGGACAAGGCATTCTCTAGAGAATTTAGAGATGCCAATCAGCCTACAACACATGTCTTTAGACTGGGGAGGAAACAGGAATGTTTGGAGAAAACCCCTGATGCACAGGGTAAACAAGCAAACTCTATGGGACCACCCAAATTGTAACAAATAAAAATAAAATATTCTATTGGAAATGTTTTTTTTTTTTAATTATTACATCCAGTGACTCAATTGTTCAGATTGCCAGAGGAAGTTCATGCCATCACCGTGGAGTTCAGAGAAGAGTATTGACAAATGCCTTGTTAGAATCTTGAGAGCTGATAGGCCATATCTTGCCCTGTTGTGGGAAAACAAGTTGTGGACCTGTATCAGTTGCAGTGGTCAAATCTCATGCAGGGGAAGATGCACCAGGATCAAGAGTTGCAGTCTAATCTCGATTGGTAAGTGACTAACCACACAACTGAGGGACCTGGATAGCAGGATTCTACTGATGTTGTAAAGGAGAAACCTGCATGATTGAATCAGGTTAGCAAAATAAGGAGAGATTGATAGTTGGTTGTCCAAAACTACCGCAGAGCTGGATGCGTTGTCAGATGGTGTGATCCGAGACTTATTCAGGGAGATCACATGATCTTGACATGAGAATGCAACTCCAGGTATATACAGCAACTCAGTCTTGCTAGGTGATGTGCTGTCATCCATGACAAAATATCTGCCTGGCATGCTGAGATTGAAGCTGAAACTGAAGCATTAGTGTCAGAAGGTGGAAAGGATAGGATGAGTTAAGTGTCATCCACATAGCAGAAATATAAAAAACTATGGGAGGATATTACCTCACAGAGAAAGTCAGTATAAACAGCATATAGACAAAACACTGAGTCTTTTGAGACCCCAGAGAATCTGTATGAAGCAGATGTGACTTACCTGTTCATATCACCTGCAATGACTGTCCCTCCAGATAAGGCAGGTTGTCAAATTTACAATTATAAAAATTCAAATTTATTTAAGATGCATATTTGCCAATATTATAACACTGTTATAACACATTCAAATAACAGTAGAATAATTCATTTAAATTTTATTTTATTTGTTAAAAAAACAGCAGTAATGGAATAGAAAAATTAATGACATAAATGAAAAAAATATATATAAACTTTTATCTATCACTAATGAGCAATCCAGAAGGAACAATCACATGGAGAAAACTCCCTGAGATGATATGAGGAAGAAACCTTGATGGGAACCCAATGTCATCTGTGTGACAGCAGAAAATGCAATTGTAATTTCCCTTCTACAACTCTACACTATACAGTCAAATGCAATTTTGTAACCAAAAGCTTTTGGGCAAAAGCTTTTCTATCGACGTTATCAAATGTTCACTGATGGAGTGCAAAGCTGATTGTAGCAATTGCTGTCTAAAGTCATCTTTATGGTTTCTAAGTGGTACCGTCCACACCAATCTAATGTGGCTCCAGGCTGTCCATGTGGTTCATCCTCAGCAGCAGTGAGTAAGGCATCAGGATGGATCAAGTGTAGCAGTGTTTATTTACAGTAATATGCTCTTATCAGTACAATATTGTCATGGTTTTGCCGAATCATAACATTAACTATCAGCCCCTACATGTTTCCTTGTCCCTGAATATGGAGTTCTAATTGGTGACTTCAGCCTGAATGAATTTGCTAGTGAGCTAGATCTTGTGCCTGCCTTAATCTCTTGCCAACACATGGGTGATATATAACAATCCATTAATATTTGTGGTCAGTAAAACTTTATAAACAAAAGAAAAATAATAATTGATTGATCCTTTGTGATTTATTGCATACCAACACTGTGGTTTTGAAGAATGGGTTAGTGGGATTTTTTATTTTGTTGTTTTTTAAAAGCAACTCAGTGGGTATTATTTTGACATATTTTTTGGTTTCAACATACAGCATTTTTTACCACAGTTACACAAATTTATATATGATGTACTTTGTACCATCTTATTAAAATGTAATACATTTGATTTGCCCATCCCTGTTGATGTGTTTTACGGAGTTCAAGCAGGATGCCTCGGGATTGGCATAGGTAGCAGATTCCTGCTTCAATCAGGCAGTTCTTTTTGCTCTGCTTTTTTTTGTATTTGCCAAGGAACATATGGAGAAGCAGTGAGATCTGGCTTCAAGAAGGGCTCTCTGACCTTCAAGTGGCATGCCGCCCATAGTCCGATGCTCCCACTCAAAATGACGGGTGGATCTTGGCTGAAACCACGGCAGAGATAATTGCGCCTGGTGTCCATGTGAGAGAAAGATGTTTTTAAGGACCTTTTCTCGCGACATTTCCACTATACTGACAGAACAGGCATAATCATCTCCACGAAGCCAGTGGATTATGAAAGCTCCTCACTTATGGTCATGGCCATAACAGGACCTTGTTAAATCAATTTCCACATGTTCACATAAGATAACAAAGACTATGGTCTATGTTATACCTGCTCTGTGGACACGGGATATGTTACTGTAATACAATAGCACATGATTAAGAAATGTGTACAAATGAACATTAATAACATTTTTACAGTAACATTTTTTAGCTGCATTCAAACTGCAGGGTTTCAGATTTGGATTAAAAACAGGTCTTTTCACACCAGTTGTTTTCATACTGAATTGGTCTAGTAATCTAGTAATCTAATCTCTTTAACAAATTCCTGTTCCATTTGTTCCTAAGTCTCAGTTTTTATTGTATATCTATTAGCACATCAAATATTGTCTGTGAACATAGGAACTTTTACTATAACATTTACATGATAACAGTGGAAACATTAGCATCACCTTTGCTGCATTTAATTGCCCAACTGGCAAGTTGTAGAACTCTCAATGTAATGGGATGCAGTCAAGAAACTATTTGCAAAGGTGTAATCACTGCTAACAAGAGAATCAAAGAAGGCAGTGAGGAAAAAAAGAGCAGAATTTTACAACAGTATTCCTAGCATAGTGGATAGGACAGATCAATGCTAACAGCATAAATAATAACAAAAAAACATGAATTGATATTTAACCACAATATACAAAAATTGTATTTGAGATACCTATTATTTACTTGTAAATAATTACAAGTGTGCCTTTCATGTCCCGAGTGCTTTCAGCTAAGGCCAATTTTATTTGCATAGAATTATGTACAGAAACACATATCTTTTAGGTGTCTGTCATATCACTATAACAAACATTCAAACGTCATCAGCGCTAACTGTATTTGCTGACATCTAAAGACCTACCTCCTTCTGAAGTACTTACATTGAAAACCTTTGCGTTGTCTGTGTGCTTTTCTTGTTATATTCCCTTCTGAAACTGTTGTTAGATTGATGGTGTTCTTAATCTGTGACCTAGTGAACATCAGGATGTATTCATTGATGGAGATCTCAGAGCTCAACTGTAAGTTGGATAAGGGCATCTGCCAAATGATGTAAATGTAAATGTAGTTGTTGCCACATCTGTATACATGTGAGACACACCACACTAGGCCTTTTATATTTATTTGTTTATTGTTTGTTTTCAAAACTGCCAGGAATTGGACTGAACATTTTCCTGTTTGCCTGTGATGGGTTGGCACTCCGTCCAGGGTGAATCCTGCCTTGATGCCCGATGACGCCTGAGATAGGCACAGGCTCCCCGTGACCCGAGGTAGTTCGGATAAGCGGTAGAAGATGAATGAATGAATGAATGAATTTTCCTGTTTGGACACTAGGGGGACATTGTTGCTCTTGTGTCTGTGCCATGTGCTTTTGTTTGTTTTTTGTATCACTTGTGTTAGCCCTGCCCCTTCCTTAACCGTTCCCACTTGTTCCTTGTGTTTCAGTTATTGTCATGCCTATTTATACCAGTTGTCTTATGTCTGCTTTTTTAGTGAGTGCTTGTCTTTTGGTTTGTTGTCTCTTTGTTTGTTATGCCTGTGTACCTGTATTTTCTGTCTCCAGTCTCCTATCTCCAGTCTCCTAGTGTTTTTTGCCCTTTGTTGTTTTTCCCTTAATAAAACCCCCTTTTATGTTATCCCTGCATTTGGGTCTGTACTTTTATCTGTGGAGACATCTGCCTTCCCTGACACAAAACTAAATTAATTCATTTCAACATTCAATAGTCATAGTGATTTCAACTCACTAATATCCAGCAAAATTACCCTTTCAGCATTCTTGCCCATCCATTACACAGAGATACATCCACAGTACACTGAATACATCGAAGGAACTCTTCTCCTGCAAAAAGCATCTTACCAGCTGTCATTCAGGTGCTATGTTTCTGAGAAACATCAGCCAGATACAGTATGAACTCTGAACTCTGCTGTCTACTGATTCACTTTAGTGAGCCATGATTGCAACTGTACTTCCAGTAAAAATAAAGGAAACGCTGCTACTGATTCATTGTAGAACACACAGTTTACACAAAGACATTAAACATTAAGTAGGACTATGCCTCATGATATTTACATCAGCGTTTCAGTTGATAATCATGATGCTGCTCTTTTCAGTGTATGAGTGAATATTGAACCTTTAGGTGAAGGCACCAGTTGTGTACATGGTGATTTCAGTCACAGTTGCCTCTTGCCATCATATCACCAGTAAATAACATTTGTTATGCAGGAAAGTGCCTGTTTGGATCTATTATGTTGATATATTGGACCTTGTTTTGATAGAGACTAAAAAGTACTGTATAACTGGCTCTGGATAAAGACGTCTGCTAAATGCTCTAGATGTAAAAATGAATAATTCATTAGAAATTGACCCAATAATATGATTCATCTCCTGCTTTGTGTGAACTATTGTTTGCTGAGGAGGAAAATGTGAACCTGATGCATTAGACTCATGAGTCAATTGCTGAATATAAAGACAGCAGACTAGCAATTGTACTGCAGACTAGTAATAATAATAATAATAATAATAATAATAATAATAACAATAATAATAACAATAACAATAATTATTATTATTATTATTATTATTATTATTATTATTATTATTATTATTATTATTATTATTATTATATAGTCTAATATATAGTATTATTATTACGAGTTCTGTATTTTTATATGTGGAATCAGTCAAGTTATTGAAAGGTTATCTAAATAGTAAGTCAGGTCCCAAAAAAAAAAATCCCTAGAAATCTCAAGAGTAAAAATAGTCAAATGAATGATTGAATAAATAAATAAGTAAATAAATAAATAAGAAGTAGAAAGTCAAGATGTATGGAAGAAAACGGAGCTGATTCTATATATATATATATATATATATATATATATATATATATATATATATATATATATATATATATAATTATTTAATTCAATATTTCATTTTATTTAAATTACAAATTTTTAACATATTTATTTATGTAATAAATTCTGCTGAAATTTATCACTGCATTGCATGAAATGCATCTTTTCCCCATTTTTTTCCCCGGTTTGGTCACCTTCCCATCCTACCCTTCAAAACAAACAGCTGTCTCATGACACCTTGCAACTGGCTGAAGGCTAACATGTGCTTCCTCTGAGACATGTGAACTAGCTAACATAATCATTATGATATTCTGCTCATGTTGTGTCACAGGACACAGTAACACCCTCCGAGAAAAGCGCTGTCTGCCTTCTTCCCTCTAATGTACAGGAACACATGGTAGGCTAGTGATGCAATGATTGACAGGAAAAACAGATAAGACAGTGTGGCCCTCAATTGACTCGCAGCCACAGATAGCAGTGGCATAGAACTTGAAGGGAAAAAATATTTTCTGTTGATGAATTAATTAAGAAACCTTTTTTGAAGTATGTGCTCTGACTTGTGTTTTTATTATCATGTGTCTGTAACAGATTGTATCACAGAAGCAGATTAAACTTTAAATAAGTAGGAAAGAGCATGAGGTTATAACTTTTTTGTGCTTATTATTCATTTACTCATATTAAAACATAGCATTCAATAACTATTATGAATTATTCAGTAAATCAAGTGTAACTAATAGATAATGTATGTAGGTACAAGAATGGTAAATGTCTTGACCTATGGCAGTTCCTGGGATTTTAAATCTTATTGAACAAGTTGAAAATAGATATGAACAGATGCTCTTATATGCTGTGTTTGATCCTGAATCTATGTATATTGCTATTGTGCTGATCAATTATATTACATATAAGTTTTATTTCTTCTGTCATGTATTGGTTTTATCCTACTGTTTCCATAGTGTTTGTATTATATTGTTATTCTTTTGTGTTGCTGTTCTCATGTTCATAGTGAACTTTTATAATTAGGTATGATAAAGCAATGTTTGTATATTGACTTTAATTGCTGACAACTTAGTTGAAACCTCCTTACCCAGGAAACGTCGGTTTATACCACAAGTGCTTGATCACTTTTTTCTTTTTGCCATGATTCTCCACAGCACTTTCTGCATGGACCACGGCAGCACGTGTCGACTGAGCAGAGGTCAGGTTGAACCCTGTCATTGTGGAGTGTGGAGCAAATGAGAGGTGGTTATTAGGTTCACCCCTGGGTGCCCTCTCTCCTGATGAAAGCTCAATCAGATTCGCTGCCCTTGGATCCTCGTTCACACTCACAACACTCATGACTAACACATCACAATTAAGCTGCAATTATCTTACACAAGAGAATCAGACCTCGGCTGGCCTTTCTGATCGTTGGCAGACGTGCTGAATTTGTAAAACCCGCAGCGTCTTGACCTGGCGCACCTCATTTGGTGCAGCGTATTCCATTCATCTGACATGCACGAGTGTTCCCAACAATCTCACATGGCTACCACATATGAGCATGCGTCACATAATAGCTTTCTTATGAAGCTGTCAATCAATTTCTTCTGCAGAAAAGACTTGACCTTAGGCAAAGCACTGGGCCTAAAGGCAAGGATTAAAGAAGTAATTGTTACTCCAGACATTTACTTAAAGCATGTAGAATCTCCATAAGATGTGCATACATCATCCACATCCACCTACTCACAAACAGCCGATAAATCCTTGCAAGCGATGGCAGTATTAAACCGTTTTTCTTCTCTGAGCTGAGGATAGAGCTTTATTGTGACTGACGTGAAAATGTTCTCATATGAGGGTCTCCTTAGTAACCACATGCTTCCTCTCGAAGGCTAGTCTCAAATATTTAATCGTTTTAATCACACAAAATTAACATGACAATTAAATCAACAACACAAACATCTATGCAGGGAGTTTGTAATTCACTATCCTGCTTTGCATGGCTGATTTCAAGCTTAGGGGAAGAGAGAAAATGTCTTCTTTGATGAACAGAAAACAACAGTCATCATCTGTACTGTCTCAACCTGTGTTTAAAACAACAGTGTACCACCTGAAAACTACTAGCTAATAATCTTGCATCCCCTAAAGAGAAATTTAAAATTCTTATAGTATTAGCTATATAGTTTATTATCTTATTATCTTTACAGTTTCTCAGCAGTAATGTGAAATGGAAATAAAAAAAAAAAGATGTGCTTAAGTCTTCAATGTCTTTACTATCCTTTTCTCCTGAGAAGAAAAAGAGACCAGTACTCTTACACCTGTCTGCTCTGGAGTTCCAGTAGAGATCTTAACAACATCATGCACCCTTCTCTACCCAGTGAATTAAGTTCATTCATATATACTGTCAAGTTCACCAGGTGTATTCTTGCAAATGTAAATTTTCGATATAATATCACGTTTAAGCGTATAAATAACATTTTTCTGTATTTTTTATGCTAGTTTAATTAATAGAAGCTCAACTCTAGTGTGTAACAACTCTAGAATATAAACTCTAGTGTCCTTTTACTGTGTATGCTAGCATTTGCATGTGTATTTGATGAGAAGTACACCAAATCTTAGTATTATAGTAGTTTTATTATATGTACTATTATTGTAAAATATAGTAATATAAATATAGTATTGTACATATGTATGTATGCATAGTAGGTATTTAATACTTGTCCACACTATATACAAATACTTAATGTGAGTAAATTTAATCCAATAATGTTATACTGATATGTTAAGAACACCTTTTTGGATGTGGAGAAGAGATTTCAATTCTGTTTTAATCAACTAACATTTTATTTCTTGCTTTCTTGCTTTCTTGCTTTCTTTCTGCCAACATTTGAAAATCAAATTGACTCAACAAACTAACCAAAGGACAATACAAACAATTTTTGATTAAAAAAAAAGGTTTAATTTTGTTTTTTACAGAAAAATTAGAAAAGACAAATTAGATCTCGTAAAATCTTCTGAAATATTAAAGAGAAACCTTTCATAATCCTCTGGGCTTGTACTAAACACTAAATTGTGAAGTTTTACATTCACTCAAAACTCAAAAACTTTTGGTGAGCTTCAAACTCTTCAGCCTTTCAATCTGACTTTTTTGTTTTTTGGCCTAGTTAACTTAGGCACTAATGACAAACATTCCCACTGCAGTGTTCTACAGTAGGCAGCCATAAATACTGAAAATGTCAAGTGTCTGCAAAGCCATCCCATTCAGTCACCACATGACTAGTCATTTTCTTGCTCTTCTTACTCCCCTGTGGTGAAAAAGGCCTTTGTTATCAAAAAGCACTTGGCCACCATATAAATAACCAGCACATCTACTAATGTCCACTGCAGTGTGCTGGAGAGTGCAATCAGGCCTAATGGCATTTGTTTCTGGCAGAACTGCAGGCTGCACAGCCAGCATCAGCTCTAATGTGTACCTTGGCCAGTCTGGGAATGCAGTTAGTTTGTCCAGCGCTGCCTGATGGAAGACGGAAATCAAGGCAATAATTGGGCTTGTTTATACTGAGAGAGTGGCAAAGAATCATGTTTAGGTCTTCTATACTGAGTCCAGAACCTATTTCCAATGCTTGGCATTTAAGTTTGTCAAAGTGAGCTTTCGTTTTTCTACAAAGAATAATTAGAACGTGGTGCTACTTTTATTTATTCATCTGCGTAGAACAATCCTAAATGTGTTGAAAACTTCACAACATCAGAAAATGAGAGTCAGAGTGATGAAACATCAGTCTCTCAGCATGCTTCAAAAGATGTGTGTGCAGCATGCCGCCTGTTGGTTTGGCACACTGTGGAAAGCCAATGTCAGCGTGTGTCAGTACATCTCAGGCTAGAACCTGTAAAAGTCCTAATTAAACATCCCTTCAGGTCAGATTTTCAAAAGATCACCTCCTTTGTGACAGCAGATATGTGCCCTGTTTCACACAAATATACCAGAGGATTGAAGTGTGGCTGTTTCACAATGCCATGTATGTAGTGTTGCATGTTCCCTGTAGATAATTAACCAAAATTGCAGGGCTAGATTAGCAGACATTATTAACAGAAAATAGACAAATTAAAATACTTTTATTACCAGATGTCTGGTAAATCCAAAAGGGCTAGGAGATGAAATAACTGGACAGAATAATGAATACAACACTGCTGTGTCACTCTCTTGAGTTAAAGATGAAGCAAAGGCTGATTTCCCTGGGCATCATTATCAGTAGGTCGTCAAAGCACTTAATGGCTAATGTGGTAACTAATAAAGGCAACTTGCTTTCATGGCAATGGCATTGAAAATCACAACTTGTTCTGGGTTGAATTTTTTAGACAGATATTTAGAGTTTGAGCCAACATGAAAAGAAATGGCCTAGAAAATACACAGACCTACAGTACCTTTGGCAGGCCCTAACAGAATCTGTTAGTTACTGTAGAGTTCATCCAGAGCTACACCACGGTTGGGTTTTTTGGATCCCTTTGGACCCCTGTGTTTCTGGAACAGCCCACCATGTAGTGCACATCCATCCACTGGCAGGATTGCAAAAACCACTAATTGATGAAAAAAGCAAAAGGAAGTAAAACATAAATTGGTTACCCTGATGTGGGCTACCAATGGATAATGGATGCTTAAAAATGATATCCCCTTGTTAATATATGGTGAGTTCTTAGCACCTAATATCTGCTTTTAAAATATTGCACCTACCAAGTATCTTCCAGCACTCTGAAAGTGGGCAACTCCTCCTGGGTCTGCTGCCCAGAGGCTTAAAACTTGGGTCTTAGACATACAGAGGAAATGACCTAAACGAGGCCAACTAAACATCTTGCTCTCAGGATGTGTGGGCACTAAATTCTGACCTATTTTCTGTTTGACTGCTTGTTGTGTAGTTAACCGAGTGCCTATATAGTTACATGCTCAGAGTTTTGTGCATCATTCTGAGCATGCAGGTCAAGCTAACACATCACAGATAGGCTCCACAGGGATCACCTGGTCATTTGCTTGTCCTCCAAACCACAAAAAAAAACAATGTCATGGATTTGGGTGGAAGCCAGGGCAGATCCATTGCTCTGCACATGATACGGCAGGAAGAGGTTTTTTGACAAATGCCTGTGTCAGAATTCAGTTACATTCCCAAGGGCTGCTGTCCTATCATGAAGGCCAATTGTATGTCTTTGTATTTGATGCCTGTGTAATTAAACAGAACAGAGTAGAATGATACAAGAGGATGACAGCAGAGGAAAGAGTTAATCAGTATAAATGAAATAATGGGCTTCCAGACAGATATTACCATCAACTTTTCAAAAGATAAGCTTTTTGTTTGTTGATGAATGTACAGGATATGGTATTATTGGATATGGAAATGATCATTGTGCTATAAATGATGACACTACTAACAGGACTGATTCTTCTTGGCGGATATTGAGGAGTGGGACAAGAGTTATGGTCCCATATATACAGCAATTGGTATAACATGTATACAGCAAATGGACACCCCCGCTCGCAGATATACCCCTACACAGTAAAATCCCACAATCCACCAAAAGGCTCACAGGGGCTTGATAAAGACATCTGTGATTCGTGGGTCATGTGAGCCTGAGGAGCCACGTGTGAGCAAGCGAGGGTGAAAAGTGTGGGAAGGAAATCAAAAGAGGCTCTTGAAGAGGCCCATCGGCTAGCGTCAAGTGCTCCAGCCTGCTGAATTATGAATAAGCCACTGATATCCTGTGACTGGGGGTGGGAGCGAGTACTTCCTTTCGGGCCAGAGTGGAGCTTGAATACCCGTGCATTATTCATGGCCCAAGTGCTCCTGTTAAAATGACTCGATATTGGGAGTCAAGTATGAAAATATTGCAGCCTTTTGTGGCAATAGACTTGAGAGATTGGCAACACAAAGGCCCATGTGCAGGAGGAAGCAAGTGACAGATGTGTTTACTCAACTTTTGTTGTTCTTTATTGATTTTGTGATTTTGTCAGTTATGTTCTACACTGCAACACTGAAAAAATTCCTCCAAGCAATAACAAGGATTTTGTATTCGTATAATAAGTCTTACAGCACAAACTGTGTTCATTTAGTTATAGTTCTTATATGAATGAAACTACCTTCACAATATAAAATTTGTAGCCTTCAAATATCACCTCTGTTTTATTAATTATATATCTTCTATTACATAAACTTGGAAAACTACTTGCAGCACCTGTTTACAGGCAGATCAAATCCCCAGGATCTGCATAAGGATAGGTGGGTTTGGGGCATCTGACAAGATTAACTCCAATTTGTGGTCAGGTCAGGCTTAAGAATATCTGAACCATCACATTTCCCAACTGCCCCAGCTCCCTCGCTAACTGTTAATCCATGTGTTTGATACATTAGAAGCTTCTCCCTTACTTTATTCAAGGCGGGCATACTGGAACTTCTTCTGCTAAGTCTGATTTCTTTTTTCTCTTTCCCATCTTTTGCAATCCAGAAAATTATATGAGAGTCCAAGGGATTTGTTTAATTGGGTTTAATTAGGCTTGTGTCAGGGCTAGCGAAACTGAAGTAACTTAGCCATAAAAGAACTAAAGAGATAGCAGAAGCCCCTCCAGATGTACCCATACTTCCTTTGCCAGATGCCTATGATGCTGACAGGCCAATTAGAAACACCAAATCACACAAAGCTCTCTCTTTTTTTGGATTTTTCCTCAGAGGTAAAATCGATTACCACAAGCTTGTGGGGACCTCTGCACACTTTTTCAACAGACATATCTATTACTCACAGAACTAGCATTCGAGAGCCATAACTAACAGCACCATTGGTTAGGCTTAAGCTGAATTGTAGGTCAGAAAGTCTCTCCTTCCACTTGATATATCCCAGCAGATATCAATATACCCGCTGAAGAGAATTAGCATAGCCTCATGCTAGGCTTAGTATAGGATTAAGTGAGGCACATTGCTGTGTGGTTGGTGGCTGGGAAAAGATGATCAGTTTCATATGCTTCCATTATGGATCATAGAAGCTTGGGATTGTGGGCTAAATTTGATTTTTAAGCCGGGGTAATGTAAATAATAAAAACCTATAGAAGGACATTAAGGCAACTAGAATGCCAGCCCAAAAAATGGGGATCTTTTGCAGACCACATCAACCATGTGTGGACTTTTGAATTGAATGCTGAACCCTGCAGTGCACACAATTATAATTGTTCATACTATATGGTTACAAAAAAAAACAAAAACAGAACAATAACTCACTGTTCAACAGCAGCATAACTTCATGCAGGACATGCTGATGCAGTTTCTGGTTCCTCACATGAACACTGGAAACAGGGTTACACAAATGTTTAGATTTCTGGAGACTGTGTAAGGTTCTTCACATAATTATGCCTGTATAGTCTTACTGTAGTGTTTCGTTTCAGAACAGAATGTATTTTAAATATTAAAAAAAATGAGTGAGTTAATAACGTGGATTTCAGTAATAGTTAGCCTACAGAGGTGGGAAGATTTTGCAGAGCATCACTATTTCTCAAGAAACCTGGTGTTCCTTTAATGACTAATAATGTCTTTATTTATCATGAATTACATTTATTATGAGTATGAGAATAGGATTTGGATCATGTAGAAAGGAAGGAACATACAACATGTTACTGTAATTTCTAAGGAGGAACAATGTTAAAGCTACACAAGACAGTCCTGCAAAAAGTAATATCCTACTTACA
The DNA here is from genome assembly GCF_030014155.1 of Tachysurus vachellii. Taxonomy (NCBI): domain Eukaryota; kingdom Metazoa; phylum Chordata; class Actinopteri; order Siluriformes; family Bagridae; genus Tachysurus; species Tachysurus vachellii. Next base: position 17,690,942 of record NC_083471.1, on the reverse strand, counting down.
GTGGTATTTAAGGGAAGATACCAACTCCGACTGTGCTTCAATGACCAATTATTCAAATCCAAGATGAACTCAGTCATGGAACACAGTAATTATAGACCAATGGCTGAAAAATGCCACATGATGAACAGCTAAATAATAGCCTTGGATTCACAGTAACATTTTGAAAGAAGATTATCTATGTAATATCTTCTACTACAACACAGAGACAGAAAATCATCATGGTACAAACGTTAAGGAGCCAGCCTCTTCTGAGAATAAGAGCAGAAAGGATGCTTGGATCACTATTTTTCTGATAGAAGGATTAATGCCATTAACACATTGTGGTTCACTGTCAGCATATGAACCATGACCCAGTCTCTCTGTGATGCCTTTTAAGCATAGACCCAAGTGGCTAGACATATTGCTTTATGTTCCAATTCATACATATTAACATATTTTGTATATAATTTTGGTTAATTTCTGTTAATTTGTCTAGATTTAATTTATTTTGGTTGGTTGGTTGGTTGGTTGGTTGTTTTGGGATTCACCCTGTTCAGATTCAACAACTTCAGTGTTTGGTGTTCAATTCCCAGCCCTGTGTGAACATAGTTAGCATGTTCTTTTTCATCAGGGTTTCCTCTAGTGATTCTGGTTTCCTCCCATGAGTACAAAGACTTTCAATGAATGGTAGCTCTAAACTGTCTATATTATTGTGTGTGTGTATGTGTGTGTCAGAGAGAGAGAGAGAGAGAGAGAGAGAGAGAGAGAGAGAGAGAGAGAGAGAGAGAGAGAGAGAGAGATTGCACTCTGCAATGGGTTGCATTCCTGTCCATAGGGGTCCATATCCCTGACGATGAAAAAGTACTCTCTATATGTTCACATGACAGTTCATTTGTGCAAAAACTGTAACAGACCACTATATCTGATGAGCAATGATTTTTCATCAAACTGTATCATACTACTGACAGGTAAGCAACATCAACAGTTTTGTTACACCAAGGTCATTTTTAATTCATATAAAAACAAAAATCTGAAATATTAAAAAGCATTATAAGCATTATAATAAATAATATACAACTTACATTATGTAGATTACTTTACTAACACACTTTACTTTCAGGAGAAGAGTTTTTTAATAAAAAATAGTATTAATTTTTATTATTAGTAGTAGTAGTTGTTGTAGTATTAAAGCCTAAGCTGTAACAGTTACTATGTGAGTGACAAACTCAAAACCCAGCAACAAATGTTTTATTTAAAACAGCTCAATGCAGTTTGAACTGTAGTGAAAGAAATTATTAATACCTTTCAGAATAATAGACCCACTTTCTTTCACATAGCCATATGTATCTACTGAAATTGTTCACAAAACAACAACCAGAAAATTTATATTTTGTAAATGTTAATACAGTATATTAATTCATTAGAATACTCTAATAGTCTTCTTAAGGTTCACAGATCAGAGTCTACAGGTTTTATTGTTGTTGTCCAGACCAAAGTCAGATTCTTGAGACACATTCCAACACTTTCTATTATTCATAATCAAGCTGAAAGCCTCTGCCTGGTACACCATTTGTCCATTTGCTTCCATAGTCAAGATAACTGTCTATTCAGTCCCTCACACTGCATTTAAAAGGTTAGTGAATATTCCAGAACAGGCCTCCTCACTTTAATAGACTTTATGCAGTGAACACTTAACGATTTAGATAATTATCCTGCACTTTACAAATCACTTATTTGGGGAGAGTAATTAGATTAGATTTTGTAGTTATGAATATGTTGGGTTTTTTTTTGTTTTCATTTTGAGATATTATGTATTTTATAAGAACATATTTTGTAATAAACTGTAAGAGTCTAAAGATATTGAGTTAATAATAATGAGGGAAGAAAATATTTTTTGTTGTTTTTCGTTCAACATTTTTGCAGGATGATGAATAGGTGGATTAAATGTATGAAAATGTCAACGATCTGTTTGACGTTGTGCTCATAAGAAAAAGGAATTACCAATAAAAATGAAATGGCAATGGTTTGGGATGGGATGCATACAATTAGATTTAGTATCCTCCATTTTTTTCAGTGTTGTAATTAAATTAAATCTCTTCATTTAATTAAGGCCCAAAAAAAGTGAGTTTAAATTTCTGAAGGTCATAAATCAAAAGCAACCGGTAATCTAGATTTTAGCTTTAGTGAAGGTTTACCTTATAAAAATTGTAACAAATATTCAAATATTATCCTATTTTTATCCATATTTAAATATTTAATGATTCAACCTGGTCCTCTTTCACTTTTCTAGGATTTATGCATCTATGATAGATAGATAGATAGATAGATAGATAGATAGATAGATAGATAGATAGATAGATAGATAGATAGATAGATAGATAGATAGATAGATAGATAGATAGATAGATAGATAGATAGATAGATAGATATTTCCACAATAACCCTCTTTTCTATGAACTTAACTATGCACTGTTTTCTGCCATCTACAACTGCTCTGTTTCACTGCCTTTTTAAGTTCTAGATCTTATTAGAATTTCAAACATGAACACCTCATGTTTACCTGCTCTTTGCTATGTCATGTTTGTTCACTCCTTGCCACTCATGATCAGGGCTGTATTTTGTTTTGTTTTTTCTGTGTATGTATCTGCTAGTCTTGTTCAAGATGGATATTTCAACTGTTAATAGCAATATCACCTTCTTTTCATGCATCCGTGTTAAAACCCATCACAGCAGGTATGGTATTGCCTGGAGGAGAAAATTCAGGACCTAGTAAAGGTTATTTGTGATTCCCCGATTCAATTGAGACTTTCACGATTCTCACCTTGACGAATCTGCTTCTTGTCCTCGTGGTCATTCTTGCGTTCAGTCCCATCCTCATTCTCAAAGAAATCTAACTGTTACAACCTCAAGTTTGAATGCACTCCCAATTCCCCTAGTCAGGGAAACTTAAAGTGATCAAATTCACTTGCTTTGTAATTGGCTAGCGGTTTAGGAATACCCATCAGTCATTTGGCAATGCAGCTCAATTGTGGGTTCTTCTGAATTTCTGCCTATAACATGCTTTGTCACCTCTACTTTAACAAAAGAGAAATATGTTTCACTACAAGAATAGATATATAAGAAAGGTTTCATTTCTTATGCGATCTACTTGCAGTACTTTAGGTACAGAAGCAGTTTAACAAACAGGGGCATTAAAATAGTCTGCCCTGTGATTTCTGTCAACCAAATTACTGCAAATGTCCTACACCAGGTTTCTGCACAACTAATTACTGATCTAAGAGATGATAAGTGCTTTGATGCTTGTGGAAGTTCATCTCATTTGAGTGGTGTACTATTAAGGAGCTGGGAGAGCTGGGAAAACTAAAGTCCTTCTGTATCTCTCTTTTTTGAGACAAAACAGACCAACAGGTTGCTGATAGAAGTTCAAACCAAATAATCACCTCTTATAAAATAAATCTTTCATACCAGTGATCACATGCTGAGTATGACTATTGATATGCAAGTTGTTCAACCTTATGTTTTTTATCCTTTAAGACAGACTAGTTGGAAAGGTAACAATACAGGAACTTCCTTCTTTAGAAAATCCTAATTTTAATTTAATTTCCATTTCAGCAATTAGCACTGTAAAGCCTCATGCATTAAAATATGCTCTACTCAATGTCTGATCATCACATTTCCTTCTTTGATATGAAGGAGACAGACTGGAGTCACCAATAGGCTTAAAAGTATGTGACAATTCAGAGCCATATGTTTCCTCATCTATCATCTAGAGTCAAAATTCCTTCCATGTTTAAAAGAAACATCCATTTTATTACCTTGTGCTAGCCTGCAATACAGTATCTTAGATATGGCCTACCAAAAAGCGTATGAATGTGAGCTTACAATCAAAGTACACTTTGCAAAATTTCCCTGTACATATTATCAGATGCAGTTTTTGCTTATTAAACCTGACCATCGCTTAGGCTGAGTAATACGGCTGGGCCTCCGGTACACAGTCACACCATTGAGACCTGCAGTGACCTGCGCACTGTAAAGGAAACAGCACATGTAATTTTGAAAGGCAAACTCGTGCCGACCTGCACAGTGTCCTCAGAGCCCAGCCTTTAATGGCTACAACAGGCCCCCAATTTTGTTGTCATCCACAGGAAGCCTGCAGAAAAAACAACACGGACTCTTGACAGCAGTGAGGACACCTAGACTGCTATTATTAATAGCAGTGTTGACTATGACACTGAACAGACTGAGCCCTTGTATGGCTGCCTTTTATTTCCTCAATCCACCTCATCCCCCTGGTTTATGAAATATGCACAATGCAAACAGAGGTGGAGCTGATGCACAGTCCTGTTCCTACGACTACTAACCACTACATGTCCAGGGCTATTACTTATTTATAATATACACCAGGTAAGTGCCAAAATTGGCACTCATTTTTATTCCCCCTCCTTCTCTGGTGCCCTATAACGGCACTTTTGTAATACTGTGCTTGCATTAGGGCTCTGCTATAGCGATAAAACACACAAGAGATAAAATTAGTTACATTGTTCAAGGGCAAGGGCATTGCAATTACCATAAATATTTGGACACGTCATCCACTGAGACACAATTGTGGTGGCGTTGTGGAGAATGATCCAGAACTCATTAAAAGAACTGCTCCTTAATACGTAGCACCTTAATATGTAATAGTAAAAACCACGTTGCCATGTCAACAAAACAGCTTCCACTTTAGTCCACAGACAAAGGCGTCAACAGGCAATTCCTTAATGTTGTGGAGTGAAAAGTCATTCTAGGTCAGAATAGGCAATGCAGTTAGACATATGCTAATTTGGTTGCCCTGAGCACACTTTCTCCTTTGGAAAGCAAACAAAGAATTATGGCCCCTTCACTCCATACAGTATTTCCAGAGATTGGCTCTTCAACTTGTCAGAGTTCATCCTAACAACTGAAGCCCAGGGGCTCAACCTTTCAACAGGATAATACAAGCCTCACACAGATTTGTTTTAATGAGAGTGATGTTTCCAATGTCTCTCTACAATACAAGCTCAGGTCACTAATCTGGAGGACCCCTATGACCTATTTTAGTTCATTTGTTTTTTTGAGCATTAGGTAATGTAATACTATTATTATATATAATATAATTATATAATTATTTCTAAAAGTGTTCCTCAGCATCAGATGCATCACAGTAGTTCAATAAGAATGTACAAGACTATTTTTTTCATCACAGCCATAGACTATTTATTTTAGCTTGTCTTTACCCATGATATTTTCTACCAATAACCTAATTTAAATGACCGCAACCCATGTAGCTACTAAGGATGCTATGAATGCATCATACAGTGCAGACTGTGTTTGTCCCCTGAGCTTCATATCTGACTCTCTGCATGAAAGTAAAAGCGTCCCATAAGAGCGATTGTTTTTTAATCCCAAAGAGTCACACTTTGAAAGGCACCTTAAGTTTTAACCAGTGAACCATTCAGGCAAACTTCCAAAAAGAAAAGAAAAATGTAGTGCACCTCATATTTCTATCTGTATATGTAACTGTTTAGAACACATTATCTGTTCATTCTGAATAATTTATATGTATTCATATTTGGTTGGAAAGAATTATGTTTCTGCTTGTATCAAAAGGTTATAGGTTTTTGCTACTGCAACAATTTGCTCTCATTATCTATTCTTATGATCTCAGACTAATGAGGTCAGTGTTGTTAGATTTTGTCATGCAAAAATCATAAGAAAATCTACAAATTCTAATCATGCTCTTAACCCTAAGTTAACCTTAGCACAACGTCTGAACAATTATGTGCAGTTTATAGATGAACCTGAACTTTGAGTGGTATAGCAACTAGAGTTCCCCTTTAAAAAACGTATAAAAGTATCCTTGTATAGCAAATTTGAACAAAATGGTAAATGTGCCCCCAAGAAGCTTCAACCCCAGGCTTGTTTAAGAATCCTGAGTAAAGCAGTAAAGCAGCCACAGTCCTTAATTGCTTAAGAGGTTCTGTCTATGTTTTTCTCACAATGTAGGTCAGTCTTTCCTCACCAATCTCCTCAAATCAATTTATACCTTATGTCCTGTAAACTACTAAGATATAAAAACTCCACTGTAAGCTGTTCCTTACATACATATACACAGCAATATACATTTATTTTTTTTAGAATTAGCACTTAAATATTACAAATAATGTATTTTTGAATACTGAATGCACTGTAATATAAAAATATTTAATAATTAATAATTAATATATGTTTACTCAAGACATTCAGCCAAATACATGAATATATTTGTGTTTTTTTCCACTTTAACTAAAAAATTTAAACCCCAAATTAATCATGATATTTAAACATATGTTAATTCCATCCACCAGTAAACTCAATCCTTAAGAAATAAGCGCACTCCGTCAGAAGCTCTGCCAGGACGCTCTTAGACAGGATTCCACAACGCAACCCTCCTTGGGCAGCGCCGCCACCACCATGCCAGGCTGCTTGCATTGGCACTCAAGGAGCAGCTACTTTGAGAGGTAGACAGACAGACAGACAGCCAGCCAGACAGGGAGGGGACACCTCTCCTCCTCTCCACGCCTCCTCCACCATCTGTCTCCGAGACAAGTGAGACATGTGTCTGCCAGAGAAGACGCGGGACGTCCCGAGGAGTTGAGGAGCACCATCTTAAATCACTGTCGTGGCCTCCTCCTCTGTGATGGATCTGCTTCATTTAGCAGGAGCACGAGACGCACAGGGAGGCCAGCTCTTCGGCCCGCGTCGTACAAAAGCACAAAAAGGCTGCCAGCTGCAGGAACAGTAGGGATCTCAACTCACACACATTTTATTGTCACCCAGAACACTAGGGGCCAACATGCAGGCTGTCACGAATCTGATTGAATTAAACATGTTTCATTCCATCATTTGTTATCTATACTTTGTCTTTTGTCATTTCACTCAACAAGGCACTCTGTATTTGCTATCATTATTAAAAACAATAAAACAGTAAAGTAAATCGCTAGATTACTATCTGCTGATCGCATTTTCTTGTGTAAAATATGTTTTCTTGATATTTCTGATTTCTTTTTAAAAGCTGGTGAAGCCACAAATAAAATGAACACTTGAATGCCAAATTTACTCTATTTAATATTGTAAAGCACTTTTAAAAATGTTTGAAATTGCTTTCTTGTCTCTGGGTATGTTTGTATGTAGAGATTGCTTTTGGTTGAACTGTCCAAATCAAAACAATTTTCCTTAGAGGAAGTGGTCACAGATATAGTTGCTAATTGTGCTATTACATCACTCTCAATTTAAGCCAGACGAGCCTGGTTCTGTCTTCTCAATGGTCTTCTTTTTTTTTAAGGCTCACTGTAAGTCTTTGGAATTGATCCTCCACTAGACTTTTAACTTTTTTCTTTACGAGCGGGACACAAACCACATCACATCAATAGTTTTTCATTCTAGGAGGTCAGAGAGAACAACTGCTCAGTTGCAGCCCCCTATATGAGCTGCGTGTGGTGGGTAGGGCATGATTTATGGTTAACATCAAACAATTCTTTTTGCAAATTGTAATGGCAAAAAAAATATTGAATCGAGACCAAATAAAAATCCTGTAACCAGCTGAAACGCTAGAATGACCATGATGATAGCCAATAAAAGTTTCTCCAAAGGGACAAAAAGAAAAGCTCCACATGTTCTGTGTTTTTGCTGGAATATTTAATCATAGTGCTAGAGACCACATGCTACACTATCACACTTATGGAAAAAGGGTTCTTTGGAAATTTGAATGTTTTTAAATTTTTTGGGGAACCACTCTGATAAAACATAATGTATGTTCTACATAGTCTCAACTATTCAACTATTTAGGCTTTTTTGCGAGTGAAGCAGACCAAAGAACCATTAAGGGTTCTAGATTTAACCACTCTTTGGGTGTCAGGGCCTAAATAGAAAAGTACCACTGTTCATGCAGCACTTCCTTAAGGGTTCTTGAAGGGTTGGATAGTTACATGGTTTTAGCATAAGGGTTCCTAGCAGGGTGTCCCCAGAGATTTATGGATAGGAAGGCTACGCTTCAACTAGGAGGGAGTCTACAGATACGCTCACCCATGAATTTTAGATTATTTTTTTTATGACCTCAAAATGTCTGTATAACATCAATATTTAAAGCAATAAGCATAAAATTTATTTTCAAATATATTGCTATTTGGTATCCTATACAGATATATTGCATCCACTAGCAAACACAAGTCAGTTCATGCCATCTTCTCTTTTTTAATTGAAAGGCCAATATATGCGTACTATAGATACAGCAATAGATGGTATATGGATGCTGCTCTATAGTAAAGCGCTTACCTCTTTAATAGAAGGTGACAGAATTTCAAAGGTCATAGATACATTTGACAGCATGAAAATGACACTTTTTTAATTAAAATGTTATTTATTCTCACAAATTATATATGATATATTATAGAAAATATTATATCTAAAAATAGAACCGATCCACTTTATTCCAAGCCACAGGACAATAGAGTTGTTAGTCAAAAAGAACCTGTAGGTCTATAGCTAAATTTAATATTATTTTTAACTGAAAGATGAAAGAAGTCCCACTTGCATAATTCTCGTTCATAATAACCTCCATTTGACCTTTTAGACTGTCAGTCTGCTTTAGTTTCTTTCTCTCAATCTTGTTGCCTGTCTTTAGTCAAATAAATAAATAAATAATAATTAAACTTAGATTTAAACTCAGTTTTAATAACTCAAGGTTCAATGTGAACTCAACCAGCTACAATTGTTCAGTTCATTTGAACTGACTGCCATTATTTTATACAAGAGATTTCATATATCCATCATATATACAGTTTGAGTAAATTAAGATAAACATTTGCATAATGATTAACACTATAGAACTTTTTCCTAACACTGACTTACTGTAAACAGCAATCTGTCTCTATGATGTGATGTACTGAATACTGAAGAGATACACAGTATGAAAGCAAAAAATGCTGCCAGACTTCTTTTTACACTCAATGACTCTCACTCTATCTGTGGAGATTCTTAAAATTACTGTTAATATAGGCTAAAATGGCTGGCTCATCAGCTAGCTAACTTTAAATGCTGTTTTTTTTTACCTCACAAGAACCTAATGCTAGCTAACTAAAAAGAAGTTAACAGCCATTTAAAGTTTGAAAGCTAGCTATATTGACCGGAACTGGCCACAAATTCATATTACATACTATTTACATACATATTACCTTCTGTTTCACTTTCAGTATGAAGTGTTTAGATTAAAAACAAATTTTTTTATCCTGAAAAACTAATGTCTTTAACCTTTATCCTGTCTCACACAACTAGTGGCAATGCACTGTAACATTTCAGTGAGAGTAGCACAGGCAAGGCAACACTGAATTACAGCACCTACAGTGAATTCTCCCCCAGGTCCTTGTGTCATGCCAACTTTGTCAATTTTCAGACGTGATATGGCCATGAATATATGAGGATGAATATGAAAACTGGCCTAGTGACAATTCTGGGTTTAGCTTAAGTCAAAGAAATGTCGAGTTTAAGTTTTTGTTTGAATGAATGATTCGATTTATTAGATTAGATTAGGCCATTCGATTTGATTAAGATCACTGTTATGAGAATCCATCTGTCCACTCATTTTCTGTACCACTTATCCTAGACAGGGTCACAGGGATCCTGAAGCCTATCCCTAGGGATTCTGGGAACAAGGAGGGGGGCACCCTGGAGTGCCAACTCATTTCAGGGCGTTGTGCCAACCCAACACAGGGCACACACTACAGACAATTTAGAGATTCCACTCAGTTTACAACACATGTCTTTGGACTGGGAGGAAAGAATAAGTATATAATCCCAGAAGCATGGGAAGAAGATGCAAACTCCACATACACAGAGTGGAGCCAGGAATCAAACCCCCAATCACAGAGGTGCAAAAATACTAACCACTTGCCCCCTCCAATATGAGAACAATTAATTAAAATATTTAAGAATTTCAAAAAAATTATATGGTCACATTCCTGCAAATAAATACAGCTATTTAGAAAAAAAATCAGCATTATAGCTTGGGTAGTTTACAATGCGGTTAGCCAAAAGCAAAAAATAACCCTAACCCTTACTTAATAAGGATATTCAATCAGATTCTTGTATGCAGCCAAATCATCACCATGCCAGAAGAACAAATTTCTAGAAGTTAAAGATTTGTTATGCTTTTGGTCACTTTCCTCTTACTCCATTTGACACTACACCCACAACTACCCAAAGCCAAGGAAAAAGCACAATGGCCCCTCCCGCCCTCCAAATTACGTTAGTAACAGCCTTCATTCCCTCACTATTCGAGTAGGTGTCATGAATTTGAGCCAAATAGCTAAAGACACTGCAGGGCCTCAATAACTGTGTAAGAAAGACAAAGTTTTGGATGTAGTTTGTTTACAGTTTCAAGCATTGTTCACAAATTTACTCAGTAAACGTAGTGCATACTGTATAAGCAATAAACCATAAAGTGAAAAGATGCACGTATGAAAACTGTCAACAACCAAAAAAAAGCTTAATAGTCTACAGATTTACGTTGAAACTGATGAAACCAGAATAAAGCATTGTGAAGTGTTCAACTTGCACAAGATCTGCCACGGCAGTGCAGAATCATTCAGATTAATCTGCCGCTGTTTTATTTCAGTATCATTAGCATTTCATTCAACAAACTCAGCTCAGAAACACAGCAAATCCAAGCTGAAATGTCAATCAGTATGAGCTGACTGCACTTCATCATCCTTTCCTACCTTCATCATCTCTGTTCCCCCCCTCAAGCTCTACAATAATGAGTGTGCTCACTTTGGAGCCACACAACAATCAGCAAAACTACATCATATGTATATATTTCTTCTTTACGCTCTCCCGTTTTTTTTCTTCTTCCCCCAGACGATTAAAATAATGTGAGGAGTGAAGCAGGGAGCACCCCGCAAGGCTCAGCAGGAGGTCTGTTTAGTGTTGCAGCAGGCGAGCTGGAGAGTTGAGAGTAGAGAGGATGCAGGCAACGGCTCCGGGTTGGGAGTGTTAACGAGATCCGATGGGCCCCTCTGCGGGCCTGGCCTGTATTAATCCATCCCAATAAATAATTAAAGCGGCCTGCTGCCTGGGTTATGCCTGCATTATCCTGCTACATGAACGCTGATGTGCAAACAGCATTGTTGTTTTTCCACAAGGGAAAATAGAGAAGGGCAAAAGTTTATAGATTTTTTTTACTCATTTTTCGGCAGCTAATGGAAACACTAAGGGGAGCTATCACTCTCAATTAACAGCCTTACATACAGTAGTCCTCTCAGCCTGCACATAGGAAAGCTAGAAAACTCAGGTTTTTGAGCTAAGAAAATATTATTTTGCACGGTTTCTGATTAGATGACTAATAATATTTGGTGCAAAGGTGGAGATGTCATTTGAGTTTCATGGTATTTAAGCTGTTTGACTCACATGTTACCAGAAATGTATAATGAAATAGGCTGCATGTAGCACTACGAGGGGCCGAACACTCATTTCTTGCAACACGCCTGAAAATTACATAGGGAAGAGCAGCAAAGTGCTTGTGTCTGCTCGGCTAAATGGAGAGACCAGTCGAGCTCCTTTTTAGTGATCGGTTCAGACATGCAAAAACGCTGCCAAGATGGACCTCGGTGTTTAAGTGCAGCTTTTTTGCTTTCACCATGGAGAGAGAGAAGGACAGAGAGATGGAGGGAGTACGAGGAAAAAGAGGGAGTGTTCAGAAAACTGTGCAGCTATATATGATACAGACTTCATTTCAGACATTGCTTTCCTCTCCTCCCCTATTTATAAACTCCTTACTGTATCATTCTGGCCCTAAAAACAACTTTCATTCATGTCTCCAATGAAAGCCATCTGTGCCATTCAAATATGCAATTTTACTTTGTTCATTGTAATACTACCTAGTGTTCACAGTGCCCAAATTCACCACTTAGAGGACTTAAATTAGGAGTGTACGACTGTAAAGATTCAGACATGCAGCCTGCCAGGTCCTCCTCTCACATATCGCTGAAAATCCGTTATTTGACGTTTTTAAAAAAAGGCTACGTTAAAACAATAAATGAACAGGAAATGCTCTTTTTCTCTTTTTTTTTGTTAATTCTTCAATTTACGTTCATTATCAGATGATTTTCTTTTTGATTTAATTTCCCATTAACTTTATAAAAAATATATATACTGTATATGATCTATGGCTTACTGTAAAATGATTTGTGAAACTAGTTATAATTCTAAGTAGTGTGTGTGTGTGTGAGAGAGAGAGAGAGAGAGAGAGAGAGAGAGAGAGAGAGAGTGTCTGTGTGTGTGTGTGTGTGTGTGTGTGTGTGTGTGTGTGTGTGTGTGTGTGTGTGTGTGTATGTGTGTGGTCCCTAAACCCACTTCCCCACGCAGAGATAATAAGCTGGCTTATCAGTACAGGACATGGCCAGGCCCCTGTGGAGTGACAGGTCAGAGAGTCCAGGCTACCGAGGATTCTGGAGATGATAAGGCAAGAGAACGAGGAATATTGAAGCAGAAAGAGAGAGAGAGAGAGAGAGAGAGAGAGAGAGAGACTGGGGGAAGGAGAAGCTCAGGCCCCCAGAAAGCAGACGCAGCTGCTCAAGCCTATCAGGTCCACCAGGAACGCTCAGAACTCATTAGCATAAATTCAAATGACAAATGTGGCCGGCACTGGCAGAGACTAATTAATTCACATAGGGGGGAAAAATCACTGGCATTAGACACCAAATCCTCCACCGCCAGAGGACTGAACAAGTGTTAAAGCACTATGGCCAGACTGGGCCTCCCTTTCTCTCTCTCAATCTCTATATCTGTCTCTCTCTCTGTCTCTCTCTCTGTTCTTCATTTCTTTTGTTCAGCTCTTTTCCCTCTTTTCCTGTGATGGCCCTAACAGTCTGAATGAATTCAGACAATGTGCTATGCATCTGCATGAGAATTACTGACATATGCTAAGAGGTTGTGATTACTTGCATTCCATCACACCAATATCCAGAGTTGTAATGAGGGAGGCCACACAGATGTACACAAAATCTCATCCAGTTCTGCTGTGTACAGTTCCTTGCACGGGACCAACGTTTCTCTCTCCATGACTGCCATCAACATCACTGAGGAAGGATAAGGGCACCCCCTTGTGTTCCTCTATAGCAGAGAGATAGCCTGGAACGCACATGTGTATGTGTTGTATATAAACATTTAATACAGCACATTGTAAAATTAACATTTCAGATAGTATTCAGAAAGAATCATAGCAGCTACAATGGGTATCAAAAATTAGTATATCAGTTCCATTCAAATATGTGTGTGTGTGTGTGTGTGTGTGTGTGTGTGTGTGTGTGTGTGTGTGTGTGTGTGTGTGTGCAAATGTGGTTCATTGAAAAATACATCATCCTCTATTTCAGGAAGATCTTTCGAAAGTGATTCCTTATAACTGATATGACTGTAAATCTGTTTTGCTAAATACAGTCAGTGTGGAAGAAAAAAAAGGAAGAGGATAATGTTTCTGAGGCCATTTTTAGTGATGTATGGCCTTTTTTTATCAAGGGAATTTAACTGAGCAGCCAGCACTCGCGGACTTCCCCCTTGGGGCTTTTGTGATAAATTTCCAAGCAATTATTAATAAATAGCATTCAGGGTATGTAAAAATTAGGCTAGGGGAAATCTGTCCTTTAGACTAAAGCTACTGGAATTGCAGCTCAACTTGAATGTGATTACAGAGTTAACTGTCTTTTCTACCGAGAGGATTGTTTCATTGTGTTTGGGCTGGAATTTACCATCTCATTCAGTGCAAATCTCCCTGCAGAGCTCATTGCAACATCTGGATCCTATCAGATCCATGTTTTTACAATATTACAGGGATTAAATTGTAATGCATGTGCATCTAGCCTTCTGTCTTTCACACTGTGTGTGCGTATGTTTGTGTATGTGTGTCATTTTTTTATATTTGTGATTCATCTAGCCACACTACTTACACTTAATCCCCTGTCTTTTCTAAGACATTTACTTTTGTACTTGTACATGTAGTTTTACTTCACAATGTCATCTTTATGTTAGTGTCTAACATTATTTCCTTTCACAAGTATTTTTAAAACTAGAACAACTCAGAAACAGTATTGACACTGCACTACTTTCTATTTTATCCAATACTCTAAGCAACACCTGCAAAATACATTAACTTTAGTCAAGTTTTTAAATTACAGCAGGAAGTATCCTCTGTAGTGGACAGTTAGATCCCTTTAAAATCAAGGCCATAAATGTCCTGAAAAAATGATGTGATTGCCAATGGTTTTACTATAAAGACATCATCCTTTCCACATTTGCCATCAAAAACTGACCTTTTGACATGTACGTCCTTTACTTTATAATGTCTCAGATGGTCAATTAACTTGGTCCTGTGCTGTCTTTTAATGTCTTCGGCTGCCATGGCAACGGCATAACATATCATCATGCTAGCCTTCTGAGTTGACTTAGCTACCATGAAAATAATTCACAGAAACAATGGATTGCGTTCAGCTTTACTGTTAATTGTGGTTAATTTCGTCAATCCTCCAGAACTCCCAATGAATCATATCATGTATTGAGATTTTTTTATATATATATTTTTTTTTTCCACATTGTCTGGGAAAAAGAAAAAAAAGGAAAAAAAAAACTAAAGCGCTAATCAGACAGAAAGTGAACGGGACATGAACCAGGGCAAGGTTACAGTAGCAAATGACAAAAATAGTGCACAGGAGGTTGGATTTTTAATAGTTACAGGATTGTGTTAGTGATTGCCGTGTCACTGGCGTGTCTCGTCATGGCGTGTGTCTAATCATTGACAGCACAATGCAGATCAACTGATGCAAGAATCTTGTAAAAATGTAGATGTTGTAACCTCTGCAAATGGCTTCATTAAACAGTATGATGTAAAAACTCATGCACATCCAGTCATTTGCTTTCCTGTTTCTACAAATATGGAAAACATTCAATATTACTTTCAAATCAGTTGATTAATTTTTATACACATATTAAAATTTTCAGAATAAAAAAGCTAATGTTTGAAAAAGGTAAGATAATGCCTGTATATATTAAATGACAAAACATTATCTTTTTACAGTCTGCGTGAACTCTTTGTCTGCAAGTATGGAGTGTTTCCCTGAGCACAGGGGGTGAGGCTGTCTGTCTGTTTCAGAGATAAGACGAGTGAAGGAGAGTCCTGAAGTGAGGCAGTGAAAAAGAAAGAGAAATGGTTTCATGGCTCTCCTGACAGTTTGTATTAGCAGGACTGAAATGTGCATCATCTGCTAACATTTGGACATGGTGTTGCTGTGGCTCGTGGTCGAGCCCCCTAATGCACCAGCCACAGGCACCGGGGCCTGTCACACTGATGGACATCTGGCTAGCCCTCACAGGCTTCAGTCTGCCAGTGACGGGAAGCGATGTGACAGAACGCAGCGTGTCCTGCTCTCATCTGGCAAGAATATGAAAGAAAACAAAAGCTCTACTGTACAGCTTACTGTCAAGCTGATGAGCTGTTTGTTCCTTATATCTCTTTTACTGGTGCTTCAGATGATTTTTTTAATGCTTTCTACTTAAAAAATTTTAAATGGATAGATAGATAGATAGATAGATAGATAGATAGATAGATAGATAGATAGATAGATAGATAGATAGATAGATAGATAGATAGATAGATGCAGTTTACTAAATTTTTAAAAAGGTCATAGGTGCCTCTGCACATGAGGGATGCACTAACTAACTATGATCATTAACTATGCATTTATCATTAACTAATGATAAATAATTAAAGATTTTTTACAAATGGCTTTTTTATACGTTATACTCATGCAGTAAGAGATCACAGGCTAAAATTCTGTTGATGTAAAGAAAATTATCAGCATTTTATTATATTTTTTACTATAAAAAACTGGAAGCAGTTGCTCATAATTACCTACACATTTTACGTCAGGAACTATAATTATAGAACAATACATGACTGGATTTATTACTGTTATTCAGTAGTAAATAATAATTTTTATGGGAGACTGTTCCCAGAGAATTGCATAAATGCAGTATAAAATTGACATTACAATTAATTTTCATTTTAATTTAACTCACGATCACTATTTTATATTGTTTACAAGGTGTTGCAAAAGTCTCCATGCATGGGGAAATGAACACGTTTTAGCAAAACGTCTTCAAAAAAATGGCAGAATTATATTTCAGTATGTTGTTTTTTTTTCAGATGACTCTGTTTGTGTTTACAAAGTAATGCTAAAAACACAGAGGATGCTAAAATAGTGATCATTTTCCCAATGAATATAGAACATTAGGACGCAGTGTACATCGGTAATTACTACAAAATTTACTTTGAACTTTGAATTTAAATATGATTTGCACCAAGAAGTTTCTTTAAAGTTAACTTTCAACAGGGAAAACCAACATATGTTACATAGGGGAAAAATGTTTTTATATCCAAATAACTATTATTATTAAAATGACTATTTCACCATACACACCATACCACACAAAAAAACGCTCACTGAACTGACTTAGTTCAATCAGTTCCACATGGATACCTGAGTGACATTAATAGAATTTCTTTTTGTTCATCTAATATAATTTTATGTAATGTGTTTTCAAAGCCCTAAATAAAACCTGTGAAATAAAACCTAAGTAAAATATGTGAACTGATCACAGTCTTTCAACGTTATTCAAATAATTAGAAACTTGCTCAAATTAAATTTAAGCAACATTATCATGTTTTGGTGATAAACATATTATTATTTATATAAACGATAAGTAATATATTACCTTTTTTTTTCCAGCAAATGCTTTATTTACAACCTAAAGCTAAAAAGGTTTTTGTAGCTTAATCCAGGTGAGTGAACATAGCAATCCTGAGACCTACAAATAGCTCAACAGAACAGAATTGCAGACCTGTCTAATGCCCTTTCAGTTAATTAGTTACAATAGCTAACAGTAATGGATGGTACAGAAGCAAGTCACAAAATTCTGAAGTGAGCTAGCAAACTCAGTAAAGTACACCATACTGTAGTACTGTTTATGAAACTGTTCTTGAAAAGTCAGACAGGATTCTAGTTCATTTAGCACAATGTTTTAGAAGCTCACTTTTTAGCTAAACAACACTTAGCTTGCTAATTAGTTTCTTGCTAACAGAACAGCGACCTCGCTACCCACCTGCTTCAGACTGCACTGTTTACATATTTAGACGTATTTGCTCTGATTCATTAGATAGGCAAATAGCAATCCTCCATCTATGTGGTGACAAATTACAGTTATGTTTTAAAAGTTTTAAATTTTCCAAATTTGTAGCGATGTCAACACCTTAATCCAATTAAAGCTATGGTTAAGGGTAAAGGAATCACAGCTTTTTGTAAGAATTTATGGATAAAATTTCCTAAAACTTAATCACTTACATGCCACTTCTTTGGCTTTTTGCCTTTTGAGTTTTCTCGATCATATGTTCATCATGCCGTGAATTTGAAAAAAGAAAAAGAAAGAAAAAGAAAAAAAAATTACCTTTTTTAAACTACAATAATCACAAAAGCCACAGGTTATTATAACTAATCTTCTCAGCACATGCGACTAATGCTTTTTTTTTTTGCCGTAACACATGAAACTTTTTTAAGCACTGATGTAATGATGTCATACAATCTGTAATCCAAACGTCCTCCTCTTTACCCCTGTCAAAAATCTCCTAAAATACCTGCGTCCATGCTGTTAGCTGGAGATATGCTCCAAGGCGCCCATTATATTCACCCGCGCCAGTCAGAGCAGCAGAGGATCATTATTTATTGGCATGGCACTCTTTTGCGCTCTACGCATCTTACCGAAAGTGGATTTGAGGGGCTTCGTCTCCAGTTTATCTGTGTTTACACTGCCGCTATCGGTCATGTTCAGCAAGCCGCCTCCGTGGCAAGGTTGGCACCCTTGTCTTTTTTTCCCTGCCTGTGTCACTGAGGTATTAATCATTAGCTGTTTGCCCCCTATCAGCCAGCTGCATGAGAGAGGGTGACATTTCATATTTCGCTACAGACACGGTTAATATCTGCCTCTCAACTGTTAGAGAGCGTATGCCATGAGGTTGAGACAGAGCCATTTTCTTCCTTAAAATGATCTCTCTATGAAGTGGCTTGAGGGCTAAAAATTAGCTGGCCCACATGCGACAGTATGTCAACATACAAGTCATTACTGAGTGCTCCAGATCCAAGCTAAGTACTGAGATTGCTTTGCTCCAGTCACCAGTATCATGAAGAAAATTAAGAAATAATAAGTAATAAAATGTTAAAGTTCCATTAATCATCAAGCCTGCTTCAGTCTCACACTAATGGGTGTCCTCTTCCCAGTCTGCTTTCTGGAGGTGCTACCATCACCATGTTTCCTCTATTACTGGCTCTCTTGCAGAAGGCCTGAAATCACCTCTTCATTATTTCCACTTGTGAGATTTGTCCGTTTGGTGAGAGGCCCAGTATTTGGCAGCAGAAGCGTTTGGCCCCTCGAGCATCATGGCATCTCACGTCCACACTGGGCAGGGAGTGATGATTGCTTTATTATAAGTGTAATCTCATATTTCTAAAATTGTATCTATATTAGGCAACTGAGGGTCATTACTGAAGATACTGGTCAGAAATTTCAGCTCAGACAAGACAAGACAAGACAAGTTTAAAGAAAGCTACAAATACAAGACAAATCATTGGTATAGAGACACTTCTCAGAAGACCTCAAGCATAATTTCTTTAGTTATAGCAAGCTAATTTGGAAATGTATAAAAATAAAAGCAGATGGTTTGGCACAATGGGTTAGTGGTTAGCATGTTTGCCTTGCACCTCTGTGTTTGGGGGTTTGATTTCTGAGTTTGTATGTTCTCCCTATACTTCGAGAGTTTCCTCTGGTTTTGTCCCACAGTCAAAAGACATGCACTCTAGGCTGATGGGCATCTATAAATTGTCTCTATTATGTGAATGGGTGAGCGATTTTCTCTGCAATGGGTTTTCACTCTGTTCAAGGTGTTCCCCACCTTGTGCCCCGAGACTTCTGGCATAGTCTCTAGGTTCCTCACAACCTTGTCTAAGATAAACAGTATAGAAAAAGAACTGCTGGATTAAAAAGAAAAGGGTGCCATGGTGTAAAGTGGATAGGATTGCCACCTTTCAACACCAAGGTCTCCAGTTCAATCCAGGGTTCTGACTTCAATCTATTGTTACTCTGCATTGAAATCTGTGAGGAGTTTCATGTCCATTTGGGTTTCTTCCAGGTTATCTGGTTTCCTCCCATCTCACAAAACATGCATGTACAGTAGGTGGACTGGCTAGGATATGACTGAATGCGTTTGTGAATGTGTTTCCATGTTGCCCTGTGTATTCCCATCATGACCCTGACCACAACAAAGCAGTTCCTGGAGATAAATGAATTGTGGAATAAAATGAATTACAAAAAAACATGTCTTTTTGAACCACAAAACCAAAAGAAACCCATCAGGAAATAAGGTGCCATGATGTCTGATGGTGAAAAGAGAGAAATGTTATAATGAAAACTAAGTCCCCAGTTATGAAAATCACAAAAGGGAAATCCACAAAAGATGAAACAGTGGGCAGCTTTAACAAACATTTGTTTTTTCTCTCTCTGTTTATTTTCTCCAAGAGAGACTGGTTGTCTAATCCCTTAGTCTCATTGTTCAGCCAAGCCAGGCTCTAGCTGAGTGAAATTACTTTTCAACAGCGGAGTTTCTTTTGTCAAACCACTGCTCTTGGGTTACATTAGACATCACTGATAAATGGATTTTTAAAACAGCTAACCAAGAAATCGGCATGACATAATTCTGCTTTTTGTTAAGACTCCAGTAATTGACAATGAACTCACAGTCTGTCGGCTCGCTGGGTGGATACAACAACTGGCATTCCTTAGCAGCATTAAACACCATTTCTCATTTCATTGAAATTCGACTAGCCATAAACTAAATGCTGTGCTAACATTAACAAATTAACAGGGGCCAAAAATGGGTGTTTACTGTTATGAACAATACAGTTCTATTCAAGATACCACCCGGGAAGAAGACTTTAGCGACCCGACGAAAATCGTGTTGCGTATAAATCACCCATTTTTCTAACAACAGCACAGCTCTTCTATTCCACAGTGGGCTGATAGGATTGTCAGCCAGGGTTTTGAGAAAACATTCCCAGTTATGTCATTTTCTCTGCAGGAAGCGTTCTGACCAAACTGTCTCTGCTGCAGACTTCACTGTGGCTAGCCGTCTGTCTTTCATGCCCTCTTCGATGTTTAATCCATAACACTTGTCGCATGGCATTAATCCAATGAGCACCACTGACCAACCTGGCCCTGATTCAGCTGGCCTATAAAAATATTATTGGTCCATTTTAAGAGGATTCTGGTCTGCCTTGCTCCAGCCCCTAAATATATGTCCTTAATTTTTTCGTCTTGTATATGACCACAACATTCGCCTACATCAGTTCTCAAGCTGAAATTTCCACAGTTGTGTGTGTGTGTGTGTGTATATATATATATATATATATATATATATATATATATATATATATATATATATATATACTGTACCTCATGATCACTGTACAAAATTTTATTTTTCCATTTATTAAACATTTTTTTGTTCACTGGAAAAGAACGTATTTATGCACATACTCTTGTTTTTAGACCAGTTTTTGTTTTTTCTTTCACAGAAGATTTAAACAAAAGGGAATTAGATGTTATTGAAGAATTAAGACGTAATCATCAATTGTGCCTAAGTTACTGTGTAATGAGTAAATTCTTTTTATTTCTTTCTTCTGTTTATTTTTCATTAACATGTTGCTCGAGTTTAGTCTAGTTTGTTTAACAGTTTTAAACATTACCCACAATCATTTAGTCCTTAAGTCTGCCCAGCTCTATCATCAGCCTCATAGTCATGAAACTTTCATTCTAATACCTCAGTCAACACCATCATGCTCTTCATCTTGCAGATCACTAACCTGTTGAGCTGAACTCAAAAAACTTTACGTCAGTGTTTTCCTTCTCCACTATATCTGTGTTGGACTTTTCATTAATTTAACATTGAATGTTTCTGGAAAATAGCAAGTGTGAAATGAAGCTGTCATTCTTTTGTTTTTAAGAACTAACAGCAAAACATGACTTTATGCCCTTATGTCATTGGAGTAATGATAATACATTACCAAATAAGCACAAGAATCTCTACACACAGCCTAATAATTTGCAGTATAAACCTAATGTATCTCAGGATGGAGTTTTACTTCTGTAATTTGTGTAATTTCTACAGAATGCTGAACATGTGGAACATGGGCTTAGGTGTGATACTTTTTTTGCAACGTGACCTGAGGAGTTGGGTCAGATTACAGCTCGGTTACGGTCCTCTCACTCCAATAACCCGGCCGTGATTGACACTTCCCTCCTCTGCCTTCACCTTGGCCCCTTCCCACACTCGTCACGGCGGGCACCAGCGGGCACACCGGGCCTGTCAATTAGCAGCTAATGTAGGGTGCAGCTGTATGTCAAACAACGCTTTCCCTCATGGCCAACCGCGCATCAAATGTCCATCTGTCTGCCTGCGGGATTGCGATGTCTTGTTACTGAAGAAGAACAGCCAGCGGGAGAGGAGGACAGTCGAAGGGAGGCTGGCACATTAGTCGCTAGCTCTCTAACATTTGTCCTAACACAAAGAGACATCGTAGTTCAATTGTTTTCAGAGCTACGCCTGTGCGCAAGGAATGATGAGTTTGGGATTCTTGAACATTTAATACTGTAATGTTTTATAGACAATTCCAGAATGTTTTCATTTTGTGGTTGATTTCTGTTTTAATTCTAGGTCTAGAAATGAACAAACCCCTTACAGATGTCTTTATCTGTCTGTAACTGTATCTATGTTATCTCTTTGTCTGACCAGCTGTTGAAACACTGTGTGAGCTGATCAAACCAGAAGAAAAAACAGTTCCTGAATTAGTGCTACTAATGTAACATCGCAGACAAGAAAATAGCAGAATCATAAGGCAATTAGAATATAAAACATTTAGACAAGTAATAAGGAAGCCTGAAAATACACATGATGTACAAAGAGGAAAATACAGGGATGTACGGTGTATCAGTTTGGCCTGCTCCGCCTGTGTTTTAGCAGCTGGGAGCTGGTCAGACTAAAGATTTCTAGACTAAATATTTAGCCAACTTTTTCTGAAATCACTCAGGATGAGAACATAAGCATGCGGAACATAGTCTCATTTATCTTTTAAACTTCATTCCCCATACTTCTTTCACATAAGCTAACCAAAATCTCACTGATTTCCCCCTGTTCTCTGGTGTCTTTTCTCCCTTTAACACGATCATCATTTCATAAGAGCCCTATCACCTCTTAAAAATAACAGTAATTACTTTTCCCAAGGCTAAGCCAGACAAAGAGTCCCCTGGATATAATTAGTCATCTGTCAACAGCCATCAGTTTCTCCTGACTGAGGAGCGTGTCAGACATTATACCTCTGAATTTCAACCCGATATGTGCTTGCCAAACACAGGCATTGCAGTCACACTGCCAGAGCTTGGAGTGTGCCAAAAAATATTTAAGGAGTTTAATAAGAAAATTACGCATGTCAAACCCTATCAATCATTATTAGGGATTTGGGCTTGCGGTTATTGACATGTAAGAAAAATTCAGATTTTCAAAATGTGAAGCATGCCAACTTACAAATGTGTGGAATTATAAGATGTGTGGTAGAGAGCCAAAACACACTGCCTTTTGTCAGACAGCGGATTGTTTGGATCACAGAGCGCTTTAATGGAGGCGGGTTCAATGCGAAACTAAAGTCAATGTCACCCTCTAGCGGTAGTAATGCGACAGTGCAAATCTAGCCAATGTTTGATGGAAATGTATTAGTCAACGTATACGTAGGTAAGTAAATAGGTAGGTAGGTATGTAGGTAGATGGACAGTTTGTTCAAAGTGACAGACAGACAGACAGACAGACAGACAGACAGATAGACAGATAGATAGATAGATAGATAGATAGATAGATAGATAGATAGATAGATAGATAGATAGATAGATAGATAGATGAAGCAACATCAAAAATGTATACACTTAAAGACAGTTTGTTCAAAGTGACAGACGGACAGACAGACAGACAGACAGAAGTAGCAAAGAAAGAGAGATTAAATAAAAAGGAGAAAAATACACTGCTGCCTAGCAGTTCTTAGGTCTTATATCCTTAGATTTCTTATCAACAGTTAAAAGAAATAAGAAAATATTCTTTGTCATATTATTATTATTATTATTATTATTATTATTATTATTATTATTATTATTATATTAGTAGTTAAAAACTAAATTCTACTTAATATGACTAAACTATATAAAGCAGAATCAGACACTTAATATATTGTGCATACACTGTCCTGTGTATTTATTGTTATGTACCATTATGTATCCTGGAGAAATGATATTTCATTCCAACGTATACAAGCTACATAGATGAATGAGACAGTAAAACCCATTTGACTTATCTTTAGTGTTATCTTTGTGCATTATAATGTGTATTATAATTGTCTAATGTTTGTGTACACCGGATCATCACACCCACAACGGTTCTTTTCCCAGACTGTTACTAAAAAGTCTGAAACACAAAATTGTATAGAATGTCTTTTTATGTTGTGCTATTCACCTGAACCGAGTCCCTGTTCCAGCATGACAGTGCTCCTGTACACAAAGCGAGCTCCATGAACACATGGTTTGTCGAGGCTGAAGAAAAAGTATTTAGATGTCCTACACAGAGCCCTGACCACCTTTTGGTTGAATTGTTACACCGACTGCACCCTACACCCGACATCAGTGTCTGATCTCAATAATGCTCATGTGGATTAATGAACACAAAATAATAACACAACAGCTATGTTCTGAGATCTATTGAAAGACTGGAGATTAATATAACAGCAAATTAGGAATAAATGGGGATTAGTGTGTTCAATAAGCACCTGTGTGTGTGTGTGTGTGTGATGGTCAGGTACAAACTTTGATTCAATTTGGTTAAGCTTTTTCAAGCTTTTTCAACTTTTTCTATTATTCTATTATTATATTTTTCAAGATAATATTATTATTATTATTCCTACTAGTAGAAGCAGCTAAAGTAGTAAAATCTTGTCTGTACAATATTCTATGTATATTAGACAGATTTTATCATAAATAAAAAAAAATCATGAGCACAACAATTGAGAATAGAAAGCCAGTATATTGTACACTGATAACCAGGTGCCCGTGTATTTCACCAGCTGTAGCTACAGCAGTGTGAGGTATCATCATTGTGTTAACACTCTTAGAGGCACTAAATATAGCGTTGGTACAGTATGGCTCTGCTCGAAACGCATGATTTTAGACAGGATTCCTGAGCAGCAACATAGTCCAAATATACAGGTTTCCAGCAGCATTAATATCAACACCGTACACGAACACTACACCAGATGTGTATCTGTCAGGGTTAATGCCACATATTCTTAGAGTTATGCCTTGTAATATGTTACTGTGAGGTATAATACAACAAGAAGAAGGCAACAAAAACACATGACTTTCAGTCTCTGTATGGCATGTCATTATACCTTTCCATGTCCATACAAAAGATCTGCAGAGTTTTAAATCAGAGGCAGAATAAAAGCATTATCCTTGCAAACCATGGGCAAGACATCGAGCTGAACAGGAACGCACGATCAACTTCTGTTTGCAAAGAGAGGTCAACAAGGTATTTGCATGGTAAATGTGGAAACCTGTTTCACCAACACTCAGGCACACCGACTTATTCAAACAAAGAAAAAACACCTAACACTTTATATGAACACTGACAGAAAGATCATAATGCATTCATAAGGCATTATAAGCATTTATAATTATTTCTGAAAATGTACTTCAGTTCAAAGCAATGATCATTATGCATGATGGATTTTTACAGAATTAAAAGTATATCCATTTTGGCTTTTTTAACTTTAGCTTTTCACTTACTCATACAAATACTACATATACGTCATTCTGTTAGAAATAAAAAATAATAAACAATACAAACCAAGCTTCACAGAGGAGAAGAGTCAACCCCTCAGTGACCGGGTCGGTTACCTGGCCGGAGAACGAAACTAGTGAAAGAGATCCTGTCACTGAACCACCAAGGACAAGATCTCATGTGCACTACACACTTCATAATGCATAATAAATGCAATGCATTTTCAAAAACACTAAAAACACTGTGCAATGCCTTATGAATGTACACTACATAAAGTTATTATAAATAAATGTACACAGCATCATTAGAAATTCTAGAAATTGTTACTGAAATAAGTAACAATTTTTGCTTGCGGAAGAAAAATACAGTAACGTGTCTAAACACATGCATGCCATACACTGGTGGAAAGTGAACCAAAACAAGGAAAAAAGTATTAAAGAATGTATTACAAGTATTACATTAACTTAACATGAATGAATAATAATTTATATATAATAATATAATCATTTGATTCATCGCCAAGTTTCTAGATTATTTTGTATTGACCAATTCTGTGCTTTACCAGTGGCGCATGCAGGGTTGGCTTTGGCACGAAACATGAACACAACCATCTGCACACCTTTCTCTACATTATACTCAGCAGCTATACCCTGTTTCTATTTCAGCAAACGTTTAATATTTACAAATATCTTCATCATTAACCGGGTGATGGAAAACATGGAAGATTGTCACCCGTTCAACACGACAACCTTTAAATTCACTTGCTCAGAAATACATTCGTTTGGTACATTAAATGTGTTAATATTCATCTACATCTACTTTTTTGTCACTTCACACTTAAGTCCAAAGAACTTTTCTGTACATTTTGAAATCCTACGATAAAATCGTAACACTTTCAGGATCATCCGAACACGTGAGATGGCGTGTAGTCTGGTGAAGTCTGCATGTCCTGGATGTTCTGTGAAGTTATGAGATACTCGACTGAACTGGATTAAAAATGAATATGAGGCTCACATTGAAAAAGTTTCCAACGTGATGCAGATGTTCGTTTGGATTTAAGAAAGACTTGAGTGAACTGAGTCAATAACCAGTCTGGAGGTTTTGTGGTTGTCTCTGCATATATAAAGTCAATGTGTTGTGAGCTTGTTGCTACATCATCAAGAGCGAATGGCACAAACACTGCTACAACATTTAACTGGAATGAACGAATCACTGTGTCCTAGCTAGTGAGCTAGCTGTCGTGATGTGGCTCCTTCAGAATCTATTTCCACTAACGGAGTAAAAAATATACAGAACATTTGTCCATATTGTGTCCATAATGTCAGTTCCTTGAGATTCAAGTAACTGACATTATGGACTATGGAGACGAGTTTATTTATGTGATATAAAGTTAAATTCGTTTTTTTTTCACTGGAAAACTACTTGGACTTCTTTTAATCTCCTACAAGTGAAGTCACATGTATTTCGATGACAGACAAAGAGGTTTTTTGCTGAATGTGTGTCGCACAACACGACTGAATCTGTGGTAAAATCTGTGGTAATTTAGAAAAACTGCAAACTCCTCAGATTATTGCAGTTTGCTTCATTTTGTTTCCTTTATACGATCACAAAATAACCAAAGCACTGTACAAAAACAATATCACACTTACATTTGTGTGGTTATATTAAATATTCACATTCATTTAAGCACACACTTGCTTATGTGATGTGGCGTAAACACTGTATATATGTCTATTGTATGTCTGCAGTGCATTTGGACAAAGCTATCTAACTGGGTAATTTTAGCAAGCAGAAATTTCAGACAGCGTTTGCTTTAGCGTGCTCTAGAGATCCAGACTGTCCCACTTGGAAAGCAGACTAAAGTCTTCTCTCGAATGAGGTCTGGAGAATATTTTTCAATAGACACAAAATATATGAATGACTCTGTCTGTGATGTACAGTTTAAAAAGAGATATAAATATTTGAACCTTACTGATCCTCATTTGCTATCAAAAAAATGTATGGAATTGTTGATATGAAGTTTCCTGTGAGGAGAATTTGCTTCATTTATGAAGGAGTCACCGATGTGTTTTGTAACCATCAGGGTTACAGCTTTAGATTTCTTTAACTGTTCTATCCTGAAAAGAAAAAAAATGATCGATGATAACAGTTTGAAGGTCCAAAGCCACATTCATGGCTCTAAGTCAAGGAGAGCAAAATTGTATGTGCTGTCTGTGTTTTACTCTCTTTTCTGTCAGTGACACTGACGCTAGCTAATCATGGGCTTCTGTGAGCTTGTGCATGTGGAAAACAGAAGACAAGACTTCCTCTGAGTGTTTTATTCCACATCACTAAGCAGCGGTTCAAAACCGATGCAGTCGGCTTTCACTCAAAGGAAAGCGTGTGATAGCTTTCACCCTTCCTGGTTAGTAGCTGAAAAATAATAATAGTAATAAAGATTAATATTAGGGAGAAATTTGATTTTTGTTAGATTTGGAAAACTGCCAATTTAAATATCATACTGCTATTGCTATAAATAATCGGCTCTGGGGTGGTTAACAGCCCTCGCCATTGCATCACACCACCTTGTCATTGATTATTTTCCTCGTACAGCTCACCCTGCAGTGTATTATTCTTACTTTTTAAATGTTAGAGTGTAATAAGAGAGCTGAACAATTGTAGTTTGGGTTAAGCAGGATTGTTTGGTTACAAGAATGTAACCAAAGTGTCAATGTAATGTTGATCTGCAAGGATTTACTCGTTAGTGTGCATATAAACTGAGGTAAAATTCTGACTGAACTGGTCCACAACAGTGCTCAGGTATTGATTATGAAAAAGAAACGCAGCTCAATAATTCAAAAACTATAAACAAGTGAAAATCTATGCTACATTCTGTAATAAGGAAGAATGCTTCATCGTAGAGATCAGATCTTAGTTAATATAAATGGTACAGTTAAAATTCATTACCAGCTGCCGCATTAAACACAAGGTAGACGGACATTTCTAAGCAAATGTACAATTTTGCCTTGGACCTATGTCATCTTAACTCTGGACTTGGTCTTAAGTGTCTGACTTTTATATCATAACTTGATGGACTAAACAATATTTGTACCTGGAAATTCTACTCTAAACCTATGCCTTATAATTACCTTTTCATTTTTAATTCCAATCAGTTGAGTATCCACCAGACAAACTCCACGCTTGCACCTTTCATCTCAGCTGATCCTTATTTGCTCGGTGCTGAATTATATTGTAGTATATTGTTGCATATAGTTCTAATATCTAGTAACAGGCACAGCAGGAGTTGGAAGCTCGAAGTGCCAGGCTGGCTACAGACTTCACGGCACAGGAAGTCAACTTGTGACATGTTCCTGCACCGGAGATGTAGGTGGAAGCCAGTCGGTGAAGCCTCTTGGCCCCAAAAGCATTATAGTGGCCAGGCATGACCTGCTCTACTTCTTCCTTGTCCACCATCTCGACCAGCCTCTGGCAGCTGCGCACGTAGTCACCGACGGCACTGTAGGGCAGCCAGTCGATCATTGAGCCGTCGTAGACCACGTCTCCACTAAACAGTATTTTGTTGTCCTTGTCATGGAGGCATATGCTGCCTCTGGAGTGACCTGGCATGTGGAGCACCGTCAGCTGCCGGTCCCCGAGGTTGATGACATCGCCTGAAAAAACAAAACAAAAAGAAAACAAGAGGAACAACAGAGTACAGAAAGTGATATGAGACTGCAATGCAGCACTGACACAGCACAAGCTGCATTGACCAGAGCACAAATTATTATGGGAAATGGAAATCAGGTGATGTAACGCAACACAGAGACATTGCGTTCTGTTTGTTTTGTATCTATAAGCAATAAAGGTAAATAGAGAATGGGAAGACCCTCAAATACTGCATAGGTGTGGTTATAATCATAATCTGATTATTTGCATAAGATTTTAATAAGAATTTATCAAGGTGTACACTGCTGGCTCCGGATCCATGTTTAAAAATAATAAATAACTAAAAGGCACAAACCCCATGACTATTTTTCAAAGATAGAACTGTTGGTTTAGCATACTGGAGGTGGTATAGCTTTGCACAGGACTTACTGCAGCCCAGATGTGAATCCAGCCACAACTACAGTCTGTCCCGTGGGCCTAATTTAGTGCAACATCACTCACCTCTGCTACTGATACTACAATTACACGAGATCATTGATGTCTCTAGATAACTGCATTTTTAAAGCTTTTGGTATCTGCCTTCGTATACACTATTACTAATAATTTGAATGAGGATACACGTGGAATTTGGGTTGGACATGAATTCGTAAAGAAGTTTAATAACCAGTGGATTAGCTCATCTCTGATAGTATTACTTCATTCTTCAGCATTGGATCATAACAAAATCAGGTGTGCTTTGTAATGTGGAGAGCTGGTATAATTGATTTACTGACCATTCTGTAGTATAATTCTATAGCCTACTGTCTCAATACAATTCAGACAGAAAGGGAAACCACATTAGGCTGTGAGCTTGGTTCTCGGACCAAGTCCATGCTTCTTTAATATTACTCTAATTCAATAGAGTTCGATTCTACCATAGGTCAAGCAAGGGTGCTCAAGAAAAGTGGCGCCCAACTGGAGAAATGCTGAAACTACACTGAGATCATACAGGAAGGGATAAAAAAAAAAAACACCACACAGAATGTGTTTTAAAGTAGAACATCATCATGGCACAGCAAGTAGCACTGCCATGGTATGTTCTACCAGTGTCCCAATGTCCCATTTTTCTTCCAAAAAACATGCCAGGAGGGAGATGAGGGACTCTAAATTGCCCAAGGTGTGAACTGGAGATAAATAATCTGAACTACACAAATAATGGTTGAACAAAGCAGATTAGACATGAATTTATATTCCTCTGGAGAATTATATAAATAATAATAATAATAATAATAATAATAATAATAATATCAGGGGGAAAAAGTTGTAGTAAAGAGTCATAGAGAATTTGGCTGGGCGAACTCTATAAATACCATCATAAGTTCTTGTGTGTAATATAATGTGCTTATCAGAGTAAGCACACGCCCGTGTCTGAAACATCTGCAGGCTGCCAGTGATGTCGGTCTGATGCTATCGGTTAACGTCTCACTGCATCAGCACCGATGATGGATAAATCTAAAATTTACATTTCCATATAAATTTATCAGACAACCTTATCCAGAGTGACTTTCATTTTTTATTTTTTCAATTTTTACAACTGAACAATTGTTGAAAAGTTGAATTTCAGGGCCTTGCACAGGTGGACCTGGAGATCGAACCCAAGACCTTCTGATGAGTAGCCCAACGCCTTAACCACTATACCCACCCCGTATAACGCGTCAGCATTACATATAACACTACACACCTTCCTGTAGTATGTGTGTGGGCTGCACTGGTTTTACTCTGTACTGCCTGGCCGTCCAACCCGGGCACGGATTCTGCACGATCTCCCTGTCGGACAGCCATGTCACCGTCTCGAAGTTGTCTCCGTTGGCCAGAGCATCGACCTCGGCCTCGTGCACGCCCACCTGTTGGAACTGGTGCAATCCGCCCGAGTGGTCGAAGTGCACGTGCGTCCCGATCGCCAAGAGCGGGTTTTTCCGCTTGGCGTCGTCTCCCTGCAGGCCTTTAGCGCTGATGTACTCAGGCAGACTGCGGAGGCCGAGCCCGGCGTCGATCAGCACGTCCTGATGAGATCCGCGAATCAGCCAGATGTTAGCTCTGTTCCCCGATTCGTAGAAACGCTCCTGGATCCAAAACAAGCCGTTTTCAAGCGACTTGTGCGCGTACCAGTCCGTCACAGACATCACAGTGCATGTACGTTAATGACGTTACGAACCCAAGACAGATTAACACGAGATCCTACAACAGAAATCCTTATGATGGGTGTAGTGTAGCGCCCACAAATACACCTTCTCTGTAAGCTGTGCTAGTGTGACGTAAACAGGAAGAGAACTACGGATTGGTTGAAATTAATGTAAGCCCCGCCCACACCAGTAGCTGAAGTATAAATATCCGAATTCAGGTTTAACACTTTGTGTGTCTTATTCTGGGTCAAAAAAAAAAGGAAAAGAAAAGGTTGTTTCGTTTGGCTTTGTAAACGTAAAAAAATAAATAAATAAATAAGTATGGCTGGTAAAGGCAGAGGCATAGCAGCTTTTACATTTAACATAGACGCACTGGGTCTCACCAGAGGATCCATGCCTGAGAGTCAACATGGTCCACAACCCTTGTTTCCTGTGAGTTGTTCACAAAATTCTAGTTTGCAGTATTTTCTGTATCCTAATATTCCAGCCTTAGGATATATTTGATCATTAGATCTCTTTGCAGCCACAACATGTGATGTATTATACAGCACTAAACTGGATTTTGTGTGTTCAACAGCAAATGGAGTTTAAACCAGTGCCTTTAAAGGCTGGTGAGGATGAAGACTACATGTTAGCTTTGAAACAAGAGATTAGGGGAAGAATGAAAGGCCTGCCTTTCAACATAAAGCCGTGCTCAGGCAGGAGTGGTGGGTTGTGCGGATTAAATCACATTAACACAACGCACCATGGCTTTCATTAGTATGACTTAACTCAGTGATACACCACTAAGGACATTAGCTTCCAGTTTCATCAGTGAAAAGACCTTAAATATCTTGAAATAAATGGTCATGGTTCTTGTCATTGTGTTTATCAGATGTGGAAAAGTATAAAGAAAAATATATAAGAGAATGCCAGAAAATTGAAGATGAAGAATGGACCCCAGGTAACATCTCTATGAGTAGAGCTTATGATGTGTTTGGGTCAATTCACATTTAGCTTAATATTGGTTTTGCAGACTGGAACCGTCTTCCAAAGGAGCTAATGCCTCAGAAGAAGATAATAAGAAAAAAAAAGGGTAAATTCACAGACAAATACACATTACTGCATAGGAATTTCATTTCTAAATAAAAGACATGACATCTCGTTCCACTGCATGTCCCAACATGTAGAGGAATGACAATAAAGTTAACTTGAAAATAGAAAATTGTTTTGCAGATCCAAAGAAACCCAGAAAGATTTCAAGCAAACAGCAGGAGGATTTGTTGTCTAAACTAAATGTAAGTTTATGATTATTTCCAAATTTATTGCAAACCTACACTCAGAATGGGGGAAAAAACCCTCAAGGATTCTTAAATGTTCTCATCTTTACTGCTTAGTGGTAAAGCTTCTGCTTTCCTCTGAATCCTACAGAGATGTGCTTTTAGTATTTGTAGATTTAGTACTTTCTATACTTCTGTTGACCAAGTCTGAATTAAATTATTTCTTTCTTTTACTCATTGGAATGAATGTATTTCTGTTCCTTAAACGTTTGTTTTGTGTTTTTTTTAAAGGAGCTTGAGAAGAAGGCTGATAAATCAGATGATGAGAATGAAAAGGAAGAAAAAAAAGGT
This sequence comes from Tachysurus vachellii, assembly GCF_030014155.1. NCBI lineage: Eukaryota > Metazoa > Chordata > Actinopteri > Siluriformes > Bagridae > Tachysurus > Tachysurus vachellii. The sequence goes on along the minus strand of NC_083471.1, from coordinate 17,658,528 downwards.
AATGAAGAGGAAGAAAAAAAGGGTGAAGAAGAGGAAGAAATTGAAGGAGATGAATTTGATGAAGAGCTTGAAGAGGTAAAAAGAATGGTTAGATCTTCGTGAACTCATTGTTGGAAATTAACAAAAATCAGACTAAATTTGAGAAATGCATAGCAATTAATCATTTGAGCTTTAATTTAAAAAAAAAAAAAAAAAACACTAATCTCCTTAAAAATTAATTTCGTTGCCTGTGGCTCTTATAGCTGTGAATAACAAAAGGCTATACAGTATGCAACCTCATTTACACCAAAGGAAAATGGAACATTAAGAAAGTCACATGTCCCTGAAAGCTACAGAGATAATACAGAAAAATATAGAGAAAGTACAATAATGAAAAATGATTGCAGAAACAAATGCTTACTCAAAATGTGTATCAGATTTGAAACTTAATCATTTTGAATTTGGTTGGATGAGGAACATGAACAGCCCATGTTGAAATATATAAATATACTGGTGTGCTAGTACAGAAAAATCTACTTTCAAAATTCAGATTTAGCGCTGATTGTATTTGGAGAGCAGAGATTGAGAGTAGCTCTCTAGCAGCACAGTTACTTTTGATGATTAGAAATCTCACACACAACCCTGTCTGACTTTCCACTGAGTAATTGTATAAGCATTTGCTTTATTGTAAATTTTAGACAATGTGTTAGACTGCATACTGGAGCACACTGGTAACTTGGGTCTTTTTGACATTCTTTTGTCAGGAGAATGACTACATGAATACCTACTTCGAAGATGGTGATGAATACGGAGCAGGCAGCGATGACAATATGGATGAAGCCACATATTAATCAATAATAATAATAATAATCAGCAAAGATTCTGATATTCAGAGGAAAAGGAGAATGTGTAAATCATTTAATTTTACTATTCAAACAACCTATATCTGTCTGTTCTGTTTCGTGTATCTATAAACGCAGATTAAAGTACACAAAAAAGTACTAAAATATAATTCATTTATTTTCAACCTGCAACTAAATTCCACAGGCCGAAGGCACATACTGCTCAAATTCATCCTTAAACAAAAATGGTAATGTTAAAGAGAGTACACCGTGAAGTTTCACAAGTATTATACAGTTCACATCAATTCATCAAGTTAAAGATTTCAGCATTGAAGTTGGCAAACAGGCAAAGTTAAAAAGAAAGTAGGCAACATCATTGTCAATACTGTTTTTGCAAATTATGATAATTTCCTAGAATAAATTAGTGTGTGTGTGTGTGTGTGTGTACATCCCTGACAAAAGAGACCTCAGTCGCCCCAGTGACATTCTGAATACACGTTTGGGCTCAGTGCTGCTAATATGGTTTTGTTGCACGTGGGGTAAAAATGGATGAGAGAAATTGCCTAAAGGGCCGAGTCAGTTAGAGTTCACGCTCCCTGCCGGAGCAGTTCCAATGGCACCACTAATGCACAATTAAGTGCAGTTATATCATGGCAGCTTCAGCTTGTGTCACAAAGTGTATTTATTTTATTTGAAAGGCTGAATTCAATAGATTTGAACCAAACACCCAGGTGATTCCTAACAGAACAAATCTAATAAAATGAAAATAGTGGACTTAATTATTAATTTGATATCATGTCTGCAGCTTCTTCAGACTAATAATGGATTTACTTTAAGAGCATTATGTTTAAGAGCTGACAGATATGAAATGTGTGGACAAATTAAACGTATCAGCTCTACAAGAACTGATTAATGTTTAAATCTGTTGGAACTTAACCTAAAACAAGTTGTAATGTTTTAACAATATGCCATTACCAAGAAGGCATTACTGTGCATCCATACATATTTCACAGAGGATACATTTTTAATTTTCTCCCGAAGCTAATTTTAGAGAAGGTTCAAAAATATTGAACATGTCCTTAAAAGTCAAACTTTGATCACTGAAAAAGTGGTTGTGTGTACAAGTCCTTAAACAAAATTCCTCAAAACTAACATGCTGGTCTACGTCATCCTTCCCTACGTTTTTTTATGTTCCTGTCCCAGAACAGACGCTGGATGTTCAACAGCTGGATGCATGAGGGAATCTTGGTGAGGAACAGCCTTAACTGCTGGTAGATCTGGCACACCACCAATGTTTGAGACTGTTGTAATGGACTCTGTAGCAGTGTGGTGGCTAACGTCTGCTTTCATCAGCACCTCGTAGTACAGCAGGTAGAACACTGGTGTGACGATGCCCACCACAAGCATAATGGCTACTGCAGTCCACCACCTCATACCCCAGTCCGCTCCATAGTACGGGTCTTTCCTTCCGGCAGATCTACGCTCTGCCTCTCCCTGTACAGGCTGTTGGGAGTTCAGCGAGGACACCACCTCGCTCAGACTGCTTCTGGATGGATTTGTGTATTTGACCAGACGCTCAATGTCCTTGTCCTTCTCCTGCAGGAAGCACTCCACACTGTCGGTGGAGGAGGAGGAAGAAGGAGAGGAGTCTGCTGATCCTGTGCTCAGAGGGATCTCTGGGATTCTGCGTACACCGCTGGGAGAGTTGGATTTGTGTGGAGCTGTGCTGTGCGTTTCCGTGAACAAGCTAAACTTCTTCACAGGGATTTTGATGGACCTCAAGGCGAAGAAGTCCTGCTCTGTCAGGAGATTGTTGGCCCTCTTTAGATCAGTGACCTGGGGCAAATGCAACACAAAGTTACTAAGTTACCACTAGGTATACAGCAATACCACCCCCACCCTCCAAAACATAGCACACTTTTGGAAACATAGTTTACTAAGTATTAAGCAATCAGGGAATAATGTATTTAGAACAGTAGGTACCATTTTGAAGTATTAATAGAGTAGTGAAGTGTGTTCACACTGAAAATTGTAACAAGAATGAATGCACTTAATACCTGGACAATGCACATATTCAGCCCCACCCCAAAAAAAACCACACAAAAGTATGGACTGATAGACACTTCATGCACTTGGTGCTTGCAGCTTTTTTTACATAGAGGAAGAGGAGTGGAGCTACCAGGCATCTTACATATGTCTTTTAAGCTAGCCTGTGTGTAATGATGCATTTTTTTTTTATTATTATTTCTTTAAAATTTAAATATTCTGCTAAAGCAAGCAGAGTCATGTTACATGCATATGATGTCATAACATGTCATTCAGTTTTTGTTAAGATGTGTGTTCCAACCAAAACCTTATGCAAATTCAGTAACAAGAAGCCATGGTTCACAGCCAAACTGAAAAAACTTCAACATGTCAAGGAAGATGCCTACAGAGGGGAGGACAAAGCTCTCTATAAGCAGGCCAGGAACCTACTGATAAAAGAGCTCAGAATAGCCAAAAGAAGCTACTCTGCAAAGCTGAAAAGCAGGTTTTCAGCTAACAACCCTGCATCACTGTGGAAAGGCCTGCAAGACATCACAAACTACAAGAGATTCAGTTCGGCTTTAAATGCAATAATTCTCCACTCCAAACTCCTAAGGCTCACTATACCCCTTCCATCTGTCAGTGGTTCACCAGCTTCCTGTCAGGCAGGAAACAACAGGTGAGACTGGGAGGTGTTACCTCCAGTATTCGGACAATCAGCACTGGCGCTCCACAGGTATATGTCCTCTCCCCACTTCTATTCTCCCTCTATACTAATGACTGCACTTCAAGTGACCCAACTGTTAAACTCCTGAAATTTGCAGATGATACTACGCTCATCAGTCTCTTCCAAGATGGCAAGGAGTCTGCATACGGGCAGGAGATGAAGCGGCTGGTGCTATGGTGCTGTCAGAACAGCCTAGAGCTAAACACCCTCAAAACTGTGGAGATGATAGTGGACTTTACAATATTGAACAGCCCTGTGTCATCTATGGAGTCCTTCAAGTTTCTGGGCACTACCATTTCCAAAGACCTGAAATAGGAGTGCAACATAAACTCCATCATCAAAAAGGCCCAGCAAAGGATGTACTTTCTATGTCAATTAAGGAAGTATGGTCTGACACAGGAGCTGTTGATGCTGTTCTACACTGCAGTCATTGAATCTGTCTGGTGCACATCCATCACCATCTGGTTTGGTGCAGCAAAGAAATTGCAATGCACAGTAAAAACAGCAGAAAAAATTATTGGTGCCCACCTGCCCACTCCCCAGGACTTGTACGATACAAGAACAGTTTCGTTCCCCAGGCAATCACCCTGATTAACAACTCACCATAATTATATTCCCTGCATCATATCTAAGTACTGCATTATCAGAACTGTCAGTCATCACATCCGTAAATGTTACACACACTACTGCTGCAGCATATTGCACAAAAGAATAATATTGCACAATAATGGTATTTGCACTACCATGCACTTCTCACACCATGTACATAACTGATCAATCATATATTCTGTATTCATATTTAATCCTCATACTGTCTATATTATATCACATCTGCATTGTCTTGTATAGTCTGTATTATCTTGTCTTGTATAGTACAGTGTTATTTATGTCTGTACTTTTGAGAGTCACAAACAGCTGGAACCAAATTCCTTGTGTGTGTCAACACACTTGGCCAATAAACCTGATTCTGATTTGCCATCAACTAGGAAGTGACTTATGCTTCTGGTTATTAAAAAAATCTTTAGTGTTCTATTTGAGATGATACTGCCCTTCATACACTAGCCACCTGAGTGCATAGTGTATAGTGAGTCATTTGGGATACAGCTAGAATCTTTAGTATGGCTAGTCTGAGCAGACAGAGCAGGATCAATGAATGTTAGCCATTAATAATGAACTTGCACTTTGATTCTGGAGCCAAGTCCCTGTCTCTCTCCTCGCATAACTGAAGTGTTTTCATAGTTCTGACATCTTTGTGCTCTGTCTGCATCAAATAATCTAGTCATGCTACACACCACTGTGTTGACTTACAGAGCAGAAATACTGCAGCGAAATGCTAATCAGCGTGTCTCCCTCCTTGATGTCTCTCATCACGTAGACAATGTCATCCTTTCTCTCACTGGAGGTACTGCGCCGGTGCCTCTCCCTGCCTCTGGAGCGAAGCTCGTTGCTCTCTCCATCCTCCTCAGAGCACTCGGTCTCAGAATTGCTCCCGAAGATATAAGTGTGAGCTCCAGTTGCAGGCTGCATTGTCGTAGCTGACTGGAAGCCATTATATTGGTTTCTTCCAGTCATTTTCTCGCTGTTTGCAAAAGAAGACAATCGATCAAGACCAGACAACAAAATATAAAAGACACAAACATAATATATTTGTTTTTTGTTCAAATCACGCTAGCTGATTTCTTTTAGTAACAGTCATACTTCTAACCACAAGTTTCTATGTGCTTATTCTGTTACTTTATATTATTTTTACTGATTTCTTTGTAACATAAAAAGCTGCAGGCTTTTTCACTTTTGTTTCCTTTTGTACAAGACAATCATAAAAACTAGAGTCTGCTGAGGGAACTCAGCAGTTGCTATTAGGATAACATTAACTTAAGTTCAATAACAATAAATCTAACTCTAGACGGATAAACAGTATGTGAAGTATGGGAAGCGATGTCACGCTTTCCTGTCTTCAAAACTTGAGAGCCCTGATAAAGTCTTCCTGAAATATCCAGTCTATCTCTGCCAGGTTGCTTGGCCAAAACAGCAAGTACTTCACATTTCATATGGTGAGAGATTTTGTTACACAGCGCATGGAGTATTTAATGGTCTACCAAATATCAAAGAATGAGAAAGTGGCCAGGCTGCTGATCTACTTTGTCTTTGTGAGAGAGAGCGAGAGAGAGAGAGAGAAAGAGACAGAAAGAGAGGGGGAGAGAAACAGAAAGAGAGGGGGAAAGAGAGAAACACACACAAACCCACACGTGTGTGTGTACATCAACCATAAACCTTGTAACTAAAAATGTGGGCAAATTTCGACGTGGAAAAAATATATACTTAGTCATACATGTCCTTCTTCAATCCCAGAGACCTTTGTGTTTCACCACTATCTTTGACTTTTTCTTGTCAGTTCATGTTTTCACCCGCATGTTTAGCCAAGAAAACACTGGAATTGCTAACCTTTGCATATGGCTATGCAAGAGAGCTTTTCCCCCAGGTTTATTCCAAATCTATGGGTTTTAGGCATCATATGCTGTTTCATATATCAATTCCGATATGTAATAACTCAAATATTTATCTTTTCTCTCTCAGTGTTTAAACAAGCAGCTCTATTAGTTCTGGGCTCTAGACAGTACATCAGCAAAGAATACAATGTTCAAAAGGAAAGATACTGACGCTGACTTTGGTCATTAATTGATCTTGAACTAACAGCTACAGCAACGTAGAATATTTGTTTACTGTTAGAATTTGTCGTTCATGTTTTCATCCACAGCGACTTTCAGGACACAAAAACACAGGAACAAAGACAGGAACTGGAACAGTATTAAGGAACAAAGTAATTGATGTGGTTGGCTCAACTCAACTAGCATAGTAATAATAATAATAATCTGGGATGTTCTAGGACAATAATCCACAATGAGGTTGTGTGATGCATTTTGATTTTTTTTCAAGGCAATTATTTCAGAGCATTTTGTAAGCTTTACACTTACAATACATTTAGTAAATAATGCCAAGTCATGCTTTGTACCTATTCATAGTTACAGCGAGGTTGTGGAATGTCACGGACACGAATCAGTTCCTGTTATTATTCTTTATGTTATTGTGGCAGATCTGTGATTTGAATGAATATAGTCGGATGTGCCTTTGTACCAATCTGAGTAAAAATAAATAAATAAATAAATAGATAGATAGATAGATAGATAGATAGATAGATAGATAGATAGATAAATAAATAAATAAATGCAGCTTTACTTTAAAGATTTCAGGTTCATAACAAAGAGTCAAATCATCTTTAATAAGAGATTTATAGTGAATAATGAACACTTTTAATGTTATAAACGTCTTTTAATAACTTGTAGACTTACTTACATTTGATCTAACTTGCATTTATCCATTGAACAGCTAAAATATTCATCACCTCAGTCTTCCTGATATATTCAATTCAATTCCAATTTATTTGTATAGCGCTTGTAACAATTGACATTGTCTTAAAACAGCTTTACAGAACATAAACCTAGAACGAATTGTTAATATAAAGAATATAAAGATTAATATCATACAAAAATGCAAGATTAATATTAGATCTATTTAAATGTGTTTGTATTTATCCCCATTGAGCAAGTCTGAGGTGACTGAGGTAACTGATCTGTCTTAACTTTGCCTTAGTCTGATTGGACAAAACATTTCTACATATCTGATTAATAAATATGTGTCAGGTGCCAAAAAGACAAAGCTACATGGAGAGAGAAATGTTCTGAGATTTCAAGCCTATCCGAGGTCCATGGTCAAAGTTCAAAGTGGCGATACAACGTTAGAGATTTTTTTTTTAACAAAACAATTAATAAGTGATGCTCTGAAATATTTAAAAACAAGTCGGGAAACAATTTATCGTAACAATTTGATCGTATTGAAGGAAATCTAGGCCAATCAGTTTTTATGGACGGAGCCCTACAGGCCCCTCAAACCCGGTTAATTAATTAAGCCGCAAGCCTATTAGTGTAATTAAATGTAAAAACCGCTTAACAATTAACTCAAATATTTAGCCACAACGCTAACGTCACTAATACCGAGAGCTAAGTCTACTTTCTACACAGTACTCATATCCCTTGCTAGCTAACATTGTTAGCATTGGATAATATACCTTAGTTTACTTACAACCAACCAGCAAGATAGTCGATAAGAATATTTAGTCGAGAAAAATATAAACAAACAACAGGTACCTGATACAGTCAGGTGAATCCACCGGTTTTACCTAAGCCATTATTCTCGCTAATCTAAGCGCTGAGTGTGCGTTTGTTTAGCTAACTAGTTATCTACGCCACGTCAACACGGTCCCAGCGTCATGACGTATGAAGAAGTGGGCGGGGCGTGAAGATAAGGATTTTCAGTCACAGCACCATATCTTTGAGTTCAAAGTGAAACCAACTGATTAGTAGCTTTAGAAAGAAAAAATCCGATTGGTTAATCCTGTTTCTCACAGTGGCAGCTGCCAGCTAATACATTTTTAAATAGTGACGTTTAAAATAATAAAATAAAATAACTAGTTTTTTTTCTAACTGACCATTACAGAACGCGTTTTATTCGTCTGTGATGATGGAGAGTTCCACTAGGGGGAGCTATTGACACACGCTACTTCGCAAACGTGGCTTTGTGACCTGGAGCTTAGATTACAGACCGAGTACATTAGATCTGCTAAAATAACACTTCATTGACCCCAAGCGTTTTCCGGCAGCAAACATAAAATACAAGGCACATATATAGAGAAATAAATACTAAAATACATAGAAAGTAAATTGAATACTGAATACAACTTTGTTCTGTATGAATCAAGATGAATTAATATGAATCAGTGCCTTGCAAAATTTAAATGATGTGAAGTTAGAGACTTTAGGTTGTCTTTCCATACCAATGCCAACTTAGTTGTAGAGAAATACTAATAACTCATATATGGTCCATCTATTCCAGCTACCCATTCATCCATTTATTCATTCATTCACCTTCAGTAAACATTAAATGCTGATCAGCGTTCTGAGTAATACTGCAATCTAGATGGAAATGCACCTTGGATGGGATAACACACACACACACACACACACACACACACACACACACACACACACACACACACACACACACACACACACACACACACACACACACACACACACAATGTCCAGGAACAGAGTTGGTTGGAACCCGTGATTTAACTGAGAACACGTTTCATGTTTAGGGAAAATCTGTAGGCTTATATTTAACAACAACAACACTACTAATACTGCTATTAAAATAATAATTATTATTATTATTATTATTATTATTATTATTATTATTGTTGTTATTATTATTATTATTTTTATTATATAATAGTAGCTAATAATAATAATAATAATAATAATAATAATAATAATAATAATAATAATAACATTTATTATTGTTGTTGTTATTATTATTATTGAAAAATCCAATAATTATCAGTAACACCAAACAGTTGTTGCACATGAGATGTCAACCTTCACACACTTTGTCAGAAAAGGAAAGTGCACTCAATAATCTTGAGCTAAAAATCTCCAGTTTTGAGGGGTGGTGTACCGCAAGTCACTGTCTCCCCAGATAGCGGCTTGAGTCGGACGCGCCGCTGGGTGGAGCTGTTCGAAGCTGTTTGATGCTAATGCGATTAGCACGTCTCGGTGTCTGAGCAGACGGCGCTGCTGAAGTGCGCGCCGAGTTCAGTTCGGAGAAGCGGCATGGCAGCACGGCTCACACCACCGCGCACCAGCTATCCGTCATTCTCACACAATATCGAGTAAGACACTACCAAGTATCCTTCCTGCTCCTCTGTCTTATTTGGACTGTATAAAACTTGGCTCTTTTTGTTACCTGGAGAGCGGCGCTTGGCTGAAGCGCAGTGAGAATCCTTGGATGATCCGTTAGCTTACGCAGTGACCTGCACGCGCTCCTTCTGGTCTGGAGACCCCCATGCACGCTTAACTCCTCCGGAGCCTCCTCTTCTCACCTCGGATTGTTAGTGCAACGTATCAGGTGAGTTAGAATGACCCATGTTCTCATGAAATAGCTGGATGCTGAACAGGTGTTTGAAGAGGAATGCACTTTGTGAGCAGCGTGTCACGACATTGGACCATGTGCAACACGTAGTAAAGCTGTAGCTCAGAGTCTGCATCCCGTCTGAACACACAACAGACTGCATGCATCATCATCACCTAATGCTGCACTGCATTACTCTAATCCAATGCCTCTCAATGACAGTTATGCTCTAATTTATAAGCAACAACGCATGCATGTGATTATGTGTTTTATGTGCATCATATGCATTTTTTCTTTCTTTCTTTCTTTCTTTCTTTCTTTCTTTCTTTCTTTCTTTCTTTCTTTCTTTTTTAAGCATCATATTAAACGAACTCGTACAGTGTCTGTGCATACACAGGTATATCTCTGGCGTTCATTGAGCTCGTGTGATTTTGTTTAACTTTGGGCAAAGGAGCCGATGGCGCGCGTGAATCCGAGGGAAATAATAATATTGGTGATGGAAGGCCATCTGATTGGTGTTTCTATGGTTACGCGGCGGCGCCCTTGCGGGGACGGTGCGCTTTGTGCGTCTCTCCCCCGCGCGTCTATTCACCCGAAACAACAGGGAACCTCCTTTAAAAACATTCAATTGTCAAACCAATAAACCGTTCATGTGATCATGATGTGTTTTGATTTACCCTCATGGAGAGTTTGATTTAATCAATTGAGCGACTTTATGAGCGCGCACCTGTTTTCCACACAGAGTCTGAGGCGGTTTCTCTTTGTCCCGTTTCCTCCATTTTATACTGATTTACACGATACTGTGATCCTAATAGCTGCGCGCGGGGGGGCAAGACTCGAGGTCAAAGTTCAGAATGGCTTCTTATCTTTTTTTTTTGTTTGTTTGTTGTTGTTTTTTTGACAGAAATATCAGGCTGTGTTTACACTTTCTAGATTCACCAAGGGTTCACACTGTGCAACACATTTTTTTTCCTCCATTTCTATTAAATTGTTTTTGCTGCCAATTCATAATTCTTATATCACCAAGACTGGTTAAAAAGATATATTTACTAATAATCATGATTTACATGCGTATCCAATGTCTTCCAGGTATCATCTAGGAACAGTCTGAGTCTATTTTACTTTGATGTGAGTTTCTCTAAAAGTTGTTAGCATGTGGTGATTGTACCTATGAACCACTGCTGTGATTATAAAGACTGTCGTGTCTCTATATTTACAATATACTCATTGATGGCATCCATTCAATCCACTTGTTAGAATTTTTAAGGAAAAAATAAAGAGCAAAGATTTTTTTTTAATCCCATTATTCAATGTTTATTTCCTCCCTTTTGTCTATGGGATTTTCATTACTACTGTTGCCTCTGGTTTGCTTGTTATGGCTCTACATCTACATCCAGATTTCTGTCAGGCTGCTTTGTGACAATATTTATCGTTAAAAGTGCTACACTTCTAAAATTCAATTGTATTGATTCTTTGATGTGTATGACTCAAATAGTTTGCCTAATATGATGAAGTTATTGCGATATAGTATATAGGTATGACTACCATGTAGTACTTAGTATATCTGTGATAGCTTGTTGCAATTGCCGGCTTCAAAACGAAAAAAGAAGGAAGAATTATCTACATATGTGTCTTTTGTCCAGTCTGTTTAGATTCTGTGGTGGTGTTTTTACCAGCAGGAGGCATGGGGTGAGAGATAAAAGAACAACCAGGTGGTCAGCTTTATTTCTTAAAACCGTTAAGGCTTCGGATTTTAGGTTTTGAGAAATTTGTGAGTTAAATTTAAGAACCAGTTGCACCTTGTCTCAGTTGTAAGACACTTTGGATAAAATCATCAGCCATATATGGCAATATAACATGGTCATCTTTATTTTTTCAAAATGCTGAACAGCTGTTTTCAAAATTAAGGAGAAGTGTGACACCAGTTTATTAGCTTTTAACAGGTGGTTAGCATCATGAGTTAGCAGAGTTGAAACAAATGACTCAATGTTATTGAAATACATTTATTTGTAATAACGTTGTACTCGCTTGTTACCTATTTTTTCATTGGTTGTGATCATGTGTTTCTTACATGTATCCATATGTATATTATTATTACTGTACTAAAACTATTTCTCGGGTTTGACTTGAGACTTTGAGATTCACTTTTGTGCGTTAGCCAAAGTGTGACACGCCATAAACAGCACTTCCATTGATGAGGTGCTAAGACTCTGATTGATGTTTGTGGGACATAAACAGACCACACAAGGGCCACACATGATGGAAGAGCAGCAGGTGTACTGGAACAAAAGAAAGAATCGTCCACACAGCACAGTAGCGGTGGCTAAGCTAATGGCTCCTCTGCGCTCGCTGTAAAGCAGACGCTTGGGCCGCCTTTTACTCAGAGTATCTTAAGCTCCAGCACTGAGGAGGACAACAGAAATTTCTAGAAAATGTCTTATATATTCACCAAGCTTGCATTACTTGCCACTTTTATTATCTTTTTATACTGTATATCAGCTGCATGTTTCCACTCGTTTAGCTAATCCATATGTTTAAGTCATTACATAAGGAAAATTATAAGTGAGGCTAATTGTAATGTCTGTTGAGTTTTCTTGACATTTATGAACAACATATAAAGGCTGTTTTCTTAGAAATATAAAAAAAATCATATCTCTACACAGTTTGTAATTTAAGCTTTCAGACACTGATTTTATGGACAAATGCCTATTAAATAATGTAGCATCATAGTATAGTATAGTAGTAATATGAGTATCAGATTATCATTATTTTTCCCTCCACATTAACCAAACTCAAGATGACACCTTTTTAATCCCTGATGTATTGATAAATAAATGATGTAAAACCTTTCATAGCCCAAAAAGCAAAACAATTCAGAATAAAGTTGGCATTAGTTCCAGTCTGGTTGAGATTTCCACACCTTCTGAACCGACATAGCAGGGTTCCACTCTGGATCCTACTTTCCCACCAGATTGGGGCCTCCACTAAAACAAAGTGGCCACGCAAGGCGCTGAGCTCTGGGGAGAGGATGAATTCAGCTGGTGAAAACGCTCCACAAAGAGTGCGAACCCAGAGCAGTATGGCAATGCAGTGGGAATATGCCACTGAGCTTTACTCTGCATCTTCTTATTGAATACCCAAAGCAGGATTTTGTGTGATCATAACAATATGATGAATGTTAGGTGCTTGACTCCTGTGTATTTATCACTGCCAATTTTGTACCTTTCATACCAAACCTGTGGAATTGATACCTTACAAAACCTTACAGACCTCATCTCAGCAACTTCCTTTTTGCTTAACACTGCACACATTCAATATTTTTATTTTGTACACGTCTCTGTTATATTTAAGAAAGGGATTACATAGATTAAAAAATTACAAATTAAAGATTAGATTATTTCCTATTAAAATAAAACTTGAACATAAATGAATCAAATTTGTTTTATCCAGAAAGTAAATAAGTAAAAGTAAATCTTCTACTTTTACTTTCAATCATTTTCTATTAATTTCAGCGTTTTCTACATTTGCATTTTCTTTAAATGCAAATGTAGAAAACGCTGAAATTAATAGCAAATGATTGAAACACAGATTTCACTGCTAGTTTTAAACTAGCAAAATAGTACAATTTAAAAATATAACATTATAATTCATTTAAATTGTTATCAGTATTAGAAATAAAACTATCTGTTCAACAGTGTTCTCCTGTACAATTATTTGAATCTTACGAAACAATATTTCATGTTACTTTAATAAAATTAATTACGTTTATAATGAAACAAACATAAACAAAAACATATGAATGAATATATACATATAATACACATATATCAAAATCTGTATATATTAATTACACAGAAAGAAAGAAAGAAAGAAAGAAAGAAAATAAGAAAGACTGTGCCATGGGTTGAAGCCATGTCCAGCAGCAAGCAGGATTTTTATCCATTCGCTTGACCACAAGTGTTTACTCGTATTAAATAGACAGATTACTTTCCCTTTTCTTTATTTCTTCTGGTGTATATATAGGAAATTCTGTATTTTTGTTCTATGCACACACTTACATTAGAAGTATTTAGCCGTTATATATTTATCCAAAAGACAGGATCCCGCTGAGCTGCTCTACCAATAATTTACCAGTTAACTTGGTGGTGCTGGGATTTGGTGGTGCTGGAACTTTCTCTTGGCTCAAGAGCCATTGCTGCCCACTGCTGCCCACATTACATAAATGTAGTACATATTACAATAATTGCATAATGTAATATTTCTGTTGGTCATTTTAGTGCTTACCTTACCAAATTTCTCTTTCAAGTATAAAAAGGATAGTAATATTTTCAGCATAACAATTAAAGCATATCTAAATCATGTTTTATGGCAGCATTGTGGTTCCACCTCCTGGTTTGATCCTGAGCTTAGGTTACTGTCTCTGCAGAATTTCTGTGCATGTTCTCTTCTGGGTTCTCCATCTCCCAAAACATGCCAGTGGGTTGATTTGCTTCACTAAATAAATAGGTGTGAATGAGTATGGCCGCTCCGCCGTGGACCAGCGTCCCGTCCAGAGTATTCCTGCACCTCACCCAGTTTTCCTGGGATAACCTCCAATTCTACCATGACCCTGAGGGATAAAGCTAAAGGTGGATGAATAATAGAAGTCTAGGTTTAATCTCTTGCAAGACATTTGAAATTCTATGTATTTCTACATATGTTTCTTCATTCTTCTCCTCTGTGTTCTACCTCAAACATTGTAATTGAAAAGATTCAGAGCTGTGTGTGTGTGTGTGTGTGTGTGTGTGTGTGTGTGTGTGTGTGTGTGTGCAACACACATTACCTCAACCGAATTTTACCCAGGATATTGCACTATATATATTACTGTATTGGTAAATTCATTTTGTTACAGTTGGAACAAGCATGTGTGACCAATAAAATTTGAGTTTATGATTTAGCTGGATTTCAACAAAAGGCGTATGGAGTCATTATCATCCCTTATTGAACCAGTGACAGGTTTAGTGTTCTAATCCAAATTTATGAAGCCAAACGTTCCAGACCTCGCCATGATTTTCTTTTTTCATTTACTTCCCCATCATAGGGAACAGGGCATTATCTTTTAAGCAGCAAGAGGTAAGTTCGGTGGTGAAGGGTGCAAATGGCAGTGATTTATAAGTCTGCGAGGATGGATGGAGGGCTCAGGGATTAGTCAACCAAAAAACTGAAACTGTTATGAATCCACACAAGTTCACAGTAAGCTATAAGCAGAGGTTGGCTTCTTTCTTTTCTTGGCTTTGTCCCCTTTTTTTGCCATGGTATCCACAGCCACTCTTTCTCCATCCTTTCTCTATGGCTCTTTCTTCTTCCCACCACCAGAAAGGTTCCTCCCCATTGTGTTTCGTCATGGTGAAAGAATTTCTGAAGTGGAAGGATTTGAACTGAATCCGGGATCATGCAAAGTCCTCCACTGACCAGTGAGTGCTGAATTCAGTGCTACTGACTCCTCTGACTGCCTTCTCGCCTCTACATGTTAACACAGAGGGTGACCAGCTTAACAGAAAGGGAGAGTCATTACTGGTGAATCAGACTAAATGACAAAACAGGTGATGGCATTTTGAGGGAATAACGGAGTGTTGATTTGTTTCCTCATTCAGCAAGAGAAGTTATCCATGATTTTAAATCAGCTCAGAGGGCTCCGCTTGCTCAGGCATTTTTTCTCATCCACAATCCAGCCATCTGTCCGAGCTCTGGCAAACTCGCCAGATTGAAGAGACCACGGCAGGAGTTTCCCACACCTCTCTTCTGCTGAAGGGGTCTTGGAGGGGAGACGGAGTGAGAGAAAGAGACCTAACTGTCTGAATGGGGGTTTGATTCGGGATAGGAGGAGTTCTCCTGTGGAAAAAAGGGGCGTTGGAGTGGAAAAAAAAAAGAAAAAAGAAAAACAATGTTGCAAGAAAAGAAAGAACACAACAGTGAGATTCATGGTTTAAAAAAAGAAGGAAAAAAGTCTGCAAGTTTTTGTGTGGTGGTCAGTGAATCGAGTGCTCTCTTCTACTCCGCTGATTCTCTCTGTGTCTCTTACCAGACGCTCACACACACACACACTCACACACTCCACACCCATTGCTTCTGTGTGTGCAGCTACAAAGAAAGGCAATTAGCATTTCAGCCAGGCTCAACTGGCTATGTCTGATGAAGTAATAAGCTTTATAATTTGTTTTTTTTCCCTCATGCAGGCTGCTATTTGTGAGGCTGGCCCTTGTTTAATCCTATAAAAGTAGTTTTCTCTTCCCTTCTAGACATTGTTTGTCACAATAGCTAATCAGTCATGGAGCTCCGTGGCTTCGGGAGCATTCGCAATGTGAAATTCAATGGCACCTTTCTTGTGATCGAAGCTCACAAATTGAGAGCAAAGAAAAGTCATTGTGTTTTGGGGAACAATAATAGGAGATGCCTTTGGAACAAGCCGAATTGGCCAGAGAGCAAACCAGAGACAATCTCTTCGAAATGTACCCTATATTTCTCTCAATCCCCTTCACTCTCTGGCCACTGCAGACCTGATTGCCATTTAGTCCTTACAAAGTAGGTGAAACACTTGGACAAAAAATACCATATGACGATATGACAGGGCTGTTCCTGTATTTCTAGAAAAGATTTTTGTTCTCTTTCCTCCCTCTTTATGCCCCTCAAACAGAACGACATCTGCGCCCACTCAGACCTCTCAACACTCCCATATTCAAGCGTACACAAACACACACATATGCACTGACATGTTTGTTTATTTTTTCACTTGCATTCTAATTTAAGGTTAACTATACGGTCCAAAAATAAGAACTTTTTGGGCAGGGTTCTGCCAAATTAGTGTCTAACCAACGAGACAGGGGTTTCAAAAAATCCTTTACTGGGGTAATGATGTATGTTGTAGACATAGTCCTTTATTAAAATTCTTAATTCCCCCTGACAGCAAGATGCCAGTGACAGCAGCTTACCTAAAAATATTTTAGGGGAAGCATGAGTGGCAATTATTGGCTTCTGAGCACTCCATATAGATCAGCTCTGAGGTTTGCCAGAGCCCCCCAAAAGAGGCTGGTTACTGAGGCAACAGAGCGTATCATGAGAAATGAGAGCATCTTATTTTTGTTACATATCCAAGAGTTAGTGCACCAGTGTTTCAGTGCTGAGGTTTTCATCATGCATTTCAAATAAGAGCATGAGAAAACCAGGATGGAAATAAGAGAATGAAAAAGGCCCTGATATCACATAGGTTGAGTGAATTGAGGCGGTAATATTGACCACAGTTGTGCCAGTATCTGTATTATAATTGTTGAAATGTGACTGAAAGGCCAATTCACTGAAGGGGACAGGACATGGCATTGGAAAACAAAATGCACAATTCACTTCATTAGCAGTTATTTTCACCTTGCACTAAGTTTATCTATGTAAATTTCTGACCTGTGAGTTTATAAGGATCTGTATTCTGAGCCAGTAAAAAACAAGAAGGTAGTACAGTGGTCTCATTGGTCAGTAAATAATGAAGGAGCTGCTTATAATTAAAATAGCGGTCACACCAGAAGTTTGCCTTGCTGTTTTTTTGTTGCTTGGCATACATTTCTGAATTTTTGTGGTTAAAAAAAAGGTTTTTATTTCTCACTGCCTGTGAGAATATTCATAGATAGCAGTGTTGGCATCTCTGGAGTACATTTTGTCTTTTGCAAATTTTTCTGAAATTTGCTAAAAATCATTTATAAATAAATAAAAACATTTACGACCATCTACTGAATTTCAGTACAAAGGGGAAGTGAATTCCACGTATTGATTCGCCCAGTTGAGTTGCCAAATAGTATTTGTACTGTACAGATTTTGCCAGTTCAAAAGCTCGGTGATATTTAATGGTGGATAATGTTGCCAATGTCATAAGAAGCCCTAATTGTCTTTATGCATCTGCTTAGCACTCAATTTCTAATCAGGGTAAAACAACAACAGCGAGAACAATGTTCAGCTACTACAGGATGACATAAGCAACCTCCAGTTGCTGAGTCACCAAGGATCAGCTTTGACAAAAAAACCTTAGAAGACCTTGTGCATGGATTAATCTCCAGAGATCAACTGGTACCTCAAGCTAGACTAATGTTCCTTCTGAGAATATCTGAGCATTCAATGTTATTTTGTCAAGATCAGGTCTGTACAGTGTTTGACATAATTGTATCTGGTAGACCAACCACCTATATTAATAAAGCTGTTCTTTGTTTACATACTTTGGGCAAAAAAATGGCCACAAACTACCTTATCATTGCAGAGTCTCATGCACAAGTCACAGGATTTGGTGATTATTAATGAGTTCCCATCAATTCACATCTACTGTATGTGCACGTTATATGCTATGATCGTATGTTTAATTAGTTGCTTAAACCTGCCACAGCCTCATTAGTTGGGTTTATGAGATGAAAGGCAAGTCTGTAATATTCATTCTGCAAACCACTTTAAATCAAGATTGGGCAATATGTCATTTTTATAGAATTCGTTTTTGCATTTGGTTGTATGTGGCTGAATTGTGCATGATCATTACAATATCAAAGCACATCATCTCACACTTGCATTCTATTAAGTGTGGGATCAAAATGTTGTGTCCCTTACAAACATGTACACCTTACTTAAATTGAGCAGCAGCATCCTGGAGCATACCCACACACATGGGTTGCTCAGCACTGGCTGTGAATTCTTAGTGATTGAATAATTGATGCCAAGATTACAGATCCTAGGGGTAACCCAAGAGGCAGGTACTGGGCTACAGAGCAAGGTTGTAACCATACACTTCATCACATCTTCAGCCAGCTGATCTAGTGTAATTGCTTAAGTTTCAGTTACATTACGGCCATGGCTGCCATTTGAACCTACTGCCAAGTCACCCTTGAGGGCTCTGGGTTCAATGCCTTCCCCTGTTTATTACATAGGGTGGCAAGAATTCCTAGAATTACCCAGAAGGGTGTTTTCTCTGCAAACTTTGATCTAATAATCTTCTGAATTATGTAGCTTAATCTGCATTAACAAGAAAGTGCTGAGTCCATTGTAATCAAGTTTCCTGGCATGAGCATGCAGGCATTTTTAAAAGAGACTGGTAATTCCAGAGCGCTGCTTCTGAAAAAAGGAACAATGTAAATCTTCAGAAGCATTCGGCCATGGAAAATGAAGGACATTGAGGAAGCTAGAGTCATTTGTGCATGAATGGTTTTCTCATTGTTCTCTAGAGAGATAGAAAAAGACAAAGAGAGAGAGATAAGAATAATAGTCTCAACCTTCCAACACTAGTAGATCTCCTCTGTTGTTTTTCTTGGTCTTAAGCATTGTCTTTGTATTTTATTATTTTTATTTTTTATTGTCTAGAAATTTATAGTAGCCTGCAGCCATCAAATAATTGTACAACAGTGTTTCCCAGTGTTTCCCAAACCGAATGTTATAGTGGTTTTCCAACACCCTCCACAGCTGACTCAGCTCATCAGCTATTTAACAAGCCCTTCTTGAAGTTATTGGGTGTGTTATAGCAAGAAGAATACTAAAATGTGCAGTGCAGTTGTACTCAAGTTCTAGGAATGGAAAACAGTTGTATGGTAAACAGCTCATTCCACCTGTCACACTTCTTGTGAGGACCATGTTGAACTCACTTTTTGGCAGAGGCATTTCAGGAATTTTCTCATTCACACATAGACATCTGCACAATAGCTGGTCCTGGGGTCAGTCAAAGAACCAGGCTGCCAGGTTCTTGGCTGCTCTAGGGCCTCCTGGTCACTGATAAAGTGTCTGATGTGACTATGGCCAGTATGTCCTGTGGTGGTCTGGCAGACGATGAGGAGATCCTCACAGAGTTTTTATTTATCAGTGTCAAGAAGCTCTGGTGACGCTCCCATGGTGACCTTTTTCATGAAGGATGGCTTGGTTACCTCCAGTGAACCATAACAAAAGTGACAGAACTGAAATGTCTTGTGTTTTTGGCATGATATAAATATGTGACATTGAAAGACGTAACACTGATACATGAAACCCATTTGAAGATGTGCTGATCAATTCACTTTAATTTAGGGTTTTGTTTTATTAAAACATTAAAAGGTCCAGTCTATTCCAGAATTTCTCTACCACTGCTCAGGTGAAACATAAACCCAGAGAAAGATTAGCATATTTCAACATATTCATATTAAATACTGAGGTCATAATGCTATTTAGCCTCGTAAGATGTCAATGAAATCTGTCAAGATTTGAGCATGGAATCTGACTGCAATGAAAAAGTAATTGAATGCCTGAAACCAGGCAAGTAAGAACATGCATGTATTTTCACAAAATATCACTATTAATTTTATGATTATTATTACCATTTCATTTGCTTTTTGGGATGTCTATTATACAACATTGGATATACAGAACCTCTGTTTCCTTAAACAAAATGAAAATGAAAACACGTGCATATATTCATTTTACAACATTAGCTAAGCTAGCCAGCCACCTACAGTAAACACCACACTGCACTAACGTTAGACTCTAGCTAACAAGTAGAGCATTAGCAAGCTAGTAAACAGTAATTATATTGTGCAAAACAGTAATTAGCTTTCAGAAAAAAGCAAGCTTAAATGCTTATAAATACTATGTAAACAAATAGCTTATTTAAAACTATTTTTTATGTAATTAAACCCACTGGATAAGACCCTAAAAATGGCTAACAATAGGATAAATGTTACAGCCTGAAACATCAGATGCATCACCTCCAAGATGCATCCGGGTGAGTCTTCAATAGTTCTTCAATTTTTCCTCAACCACATTTTCAAATTAGAAATACAATAGAATCTGTAAAAAAATTCACTTGTAAATAATGTCAATCTGAGTGTATTGTGTGCAAGTGGCCGCACAACACTTCATCATCAGCAGTGAATTTTAATCCAATAAATATGTAAATGTGGAGATTTAACGGTTTGTACTTTTGAATTTTTTTTTTTTCCACTACATTTTTTTATGGCTGAATATCAAATGACTCCAGCAATTATACCCAAGGAAAAGTGCATGAAACAAAAGCTTAATGTAGTTTTTACATTTAAACGTTGTACCTCATTACAAATGCATTATTATTTTCAACCGTTGCAATTAGCATTGTTAATGTGCATGATGTGCAGCAGAGGGTGATAAGAGGATTCAAGAGTTAGGAGTGTGAATGTGGCAGTCTATTTGTGTGTTAAAGTGTATGACGTATTGAGTTGTTTAGTCTGGTGGGTTGGTGATGGTGGTAGTGTTTTGTCTAAATAGTATTTACTCCATGAGGATCTGACCCCAGATCAAATTGACTTCAATCTAAGTGAAGTGCAATATAGTAGTTCCCAGCTCAAGGAGAGAGAAACAGTGAATAGGAAGCTTTTATCCCTAAATATTTTCACTATGTGCTGACCATAATCACCCAAAATCAAATGTGTGATAAATAAAAACAAAAATAAAATAAAAAATATAGCCGCAATTAGACACTGGTAAAGTTCCTCTACCAGTCTACACATCTACAATCACACTAATTCCATTCCAGGAAGCAGATGGAGAATAATCTCACATTTGGGCACCTTGGTGAAAGCCCCTCTGCTCTAAATACCCTTGTGGCCTAAATTAGCCCCAAATGATCTACCAGAAATGGAACATATGAAGAAGTGGATATTTCCAAAGTCCAACTTTCCTAAGCAATCTCCCTGCTGCAGAAATAAATAAGATACATGCACTCATTCATACCAATGCGATTGCATGTACGCACACACTTTTTAAGCTGTTTGTTTTGCTAGCCATGACAACTGCCGTGTAGCCGCCAACATACTAGTCAAAGTGAAGAGAGAAACTCGATCATTTTTTCCCAAACCATATGAGGATAAAGCTCCCACTGACAGATGTAAGGTGATTAACATCATGTCTTGTACAAGAAAAAACCTCACAATAAACATGCAAATATCTTAAATAATGCCTGATGAAATGCCCACATGATTACCATTCAGTCCAAAACTAGTTTCTACACAAAATTCTACACAAATATTTCCTACCACCTTTACCATTCATTCAACATCTTCTACACTGATGTTCAGTATGACACTTTGCATATTTTAGAAAAATCAGATTAAGAATGCTTCATTTGTTATATCACAGTTTGCAGTAAAGTATTTAGCTATAATATAGCTATTTAATCATCTGCTCATCTTTCTATTTTGTAGGAATGCCAGGGGTCCTGGCTCTAGCTGGCTTATTCCTGGTGCTCCTCATCCCCAGTGCCAGGTCAGAGTCTGCAGAGCTGAGGTTCCAGGGCCAGACGGAGTTTATGGTGAATGAGAGCAGCAGAGCTATAGTACGCCTGGTGGTGGAGAGGGTCGGAGACCCCATCAACGTCACTGCTCTAATCCTGGTAAGCTCTTCCAAATCGTATCAAGTTTAACGAAGTAATCCTAGCTGTAGTAGTAGAGTAGTTAGTTGGTGCTCTCTTGTAGACATGAGACTTTACAAGTGTAGGTGTGAAGGTGTGGTATGAACACACTGATTAAATAATAATTATCGCAGACTTTTTCACATTAAGGCAATTTAGAGCAATGCTCAGACTCGAAAGAAGTCAGTTGCTCTGCAGTAGTGAGAAAGATCTGATCTCGCAGTCGATTTTTTCACCTTATATATATATACAGTAGAATATAAAAGTTTGCATACCCTCAGAAAAGTGTACACAATCTATACATGATGCCAGGGCTGTCCATGGACAGGAGACCAGCTGAGTATAACTGCCTGGGTGCGAGGATTAGTTACTCTCTCATGTTTATTAGAATGACGCTAACTATGTCTGGATGTGGTGGATGTCTGTGATCTCATGTATGCTGAAGAGGGCAGTTGTTTCCTCCAGTGGTTCCATAAATATTTTTTATTAGAATTATCAAAAGTTTGTTCATTTGTTGTCTGTTGATTTTGCTTGCTTTGTTATTGTCTAGAAGTAGATACACTTAAACAGTTTTAGCATCTTGAAATACTGTTTTACTGTTGAGAAATTGAAAACGAAATGTCTATTTTATTTTGTTCTATCTACCGCCGGATTGCAAACAGTCAAACTGGTAGATAAAAAAGGAGAGTCTAAGAATAAAGGCTAAGACTCACATAATATCAAAAGCTTCACAAAGAAACTCAGAACATCCAGTATATAATATTAAGAAAAAAAGATACTAGTAAAGAAAGATAAAGCTTTTAAAACTAAATGGTGGCTACTGAAATAAATGAGCTATCAACAGGTTTTTTTCTAAAAAATGGAACAACTGGAGAATGAAGTCAGCTTAGGTTTAATGTTAAGCAGTGACAGTGACATGGTAAGTATTGCAGATGATATCAATGCAGGCTCGGTGGGGTTAACAAATGGAGCTACATACCCTTCCCCATCCCTAGTGAAATCTACACCCATAATTCAACATAAATATCAACTGTCAGGGGAAGTTTTTACAGTTGAAGACACGCAATTCTTTGAGCAAAGAGTTACAGAACTGTGTTAGCAGATGTGCATGTTGCAATACCAGCAGGGTACATTTCCACACCCAACCATCTGCTTGCTGCTATCTTTATAGCGCACTGCTGTACACATCTGGGAATAATTAGCGTAACAACGCAAATCTGCCTACTGTTCAACAAAGAGGGCTAAATGTCACGCTAAGCATCCTAGTGTAGCTCCTCCATCAAATCGTTCATAGCGTATTAAAAAAAGAAGATGTACTGTTTTAGTATGAGTTTTAGTATGTGGCGTTATTGTAAATGTTACTTGTCAACCAAATGGTACTGCTCTGTGGGGTGAAAGCTTCCAAAATCAGAGAATTCCCTATTTTTGTTTGTTCTTTAATGTCACACATTAAGTTATATTTTTGTGAGGCTGTTTGGTTCAACACTGCAGACTGATTAAACTTAATGAAGACTTATTTACATTTAATTGGTCATTTTCCAATGTATGTTCTACCTAGACCATGAATGTAGACAGCATCTTTGATAGAAATTGTATGTGACTGTAGTAAAAAATGTGGTTTGTGGTGACGCAGCTGCAGGGTGAGGACACTGGAGACTTTGAAGCCACCACCGCGGCTGCTTTCCTGCTATCCTCCGAGTCAAGCAAAACCATCTTCATCGCAGTGAAGGATGATGATCTACCTGAAGCCGATGAAACCTTTGTGTTTAACCTCCGTCTCCAGGTGAAATTTCTTGGATGTGTGCTTTTGGTCTTAATAAGAATAAAGTCATTCCTCAGAGTTGACTTTAGAATTATTGTAACCCTTTGTGAATTTGAATAAATTCTGAATATTCTTGAATATTGTCTTAACGCACCTACAAAAAAAGCACATTGAGCATCTTACAGTAATGTCTAACAAGGTTGGAGAAAGGGCTCTATGTCCAAGTCATTACCTTCTGGCAGAGGCCACCAAGCTTTAAGCTGTCATATCCTGGTACATGAAGCTATTCATTTTGTCAAGAGAGTCTGAAACACCAGCCACAAATAGCCCCGATGCTTCAATGATCCAATGATACTTTACACAGTAAGAGTTTCTGGGCTTTCTTTTTTTCCTAGTCTCATCTGATTATTGTACAGGATTCCTGATACAATTCTTGAAGAAATTAGATCATTTTGAAGGGAATTCTCATATTAGACTATTGTAAACAAACACTGAAGCCAAATCTTTTGTGGATATGTGTGCATTTTCAGTGACTGACTCACTGACAGATTGTTACTGCAGCAGTCTATATACCTAGCAAACAGAACTGCTATTTATTATTAATGTTTAATAATGCCAGGATGCCAAGAGCGCAAAGTCTCCGCTCAAAATGAAAAAGGAAACCAGCAGAATGAACCACTGTATAAACAATGTTTTTGTATTTCTGAAAATACTTTTATCAAAAATACTTCTATACAAAAAAAAAACTTTATGCTTAATGCATAGACATGGTAGCACAATGATTAAGATGTTATGATCAGAAGGTTGTGAGTTCAAATCCTAGGGCCACCAAGCTGCCACTGCTGGGCCCCAGAGAAAGGCTCTAAATCCTCAAACAGATCAATGTTATTTGCTATAGATAAAGGTGTCTGCCAAATGCCATAAATGTAACACATCACTTGCAAATTAAGTATGTGCCATTCATTTATTTTTTGACTGTTAATATTATAGACAGTATTAATCAGTTTATGACAGTGTTGTTACTTCTCTCTATAAGTGGTTGTTTGGGTTATTTCAAAATTCATTCACAAGTCATTTCTCCTCTTTTCCTTTTGTAACCTCACCACATTTCAGGTATGTGTGAGGTTGTTTGGTAAAATGTCTGTCACAGAAAATAAAGAAATGCTACAAAAGCTTGTGCTAAACTTGACTTATGATCTCAGAGAATTTCGATTGTATTTGTAGCTCCAGTGACATTTGGTGAGGATTGACTATATTTTGCACATTGCATTCAAGGAGAGATTATTTCATGCACCTCTCTGGGACGGCATCTGAGCAAACACAGAACGTTCCTATCAAATTAGCATATTGTTCCAGTTTTTTAATTGGGAAACAAATAATAACCTTCTCAGAAAGTTTATTATCGATTCTTTTTTTTTCCAGAACATTGAATAGAGGGTTTTTTGTAACAATGTAAAGCGAACCTATACAGAAACATTCTCTAATGGTGATTTTTTTTTAGGTTTTTTTCTATAACCATAAACTATAAATGAAGGAAAAGGTAAATTGCGGTTAAGAGAACATTACCAGTACACTATCCTATTTCTGTAAAGAAAACTTGCCTAGCTAATCAAAAACAAACCTTAAAAATGTATGTTCTGGGAAACAAAATTTATTAACTGGGATGTACCACCCAGTTGTTTTTTAATCTTAACAGCTACAGGATTTGAAACAGAGACACTCTGCAGTATGTTGCAGCATGCGTCATCCACTTGGAAAGATTTTAACTGTTCCAAACATTTTTAAAAGGTCCTGACCATCTGTCTCTTTAGTATTCATGTGTTTTTCCCCATGATGATGGATGACAAAGGGATTTATTAGTGTGCAACCTCATACTGACATCCCAGGGAAACAGGGCAGTATCAAAGGTTCCAGGACGCTGGAGTGCAAATTTTGCTACACAAAAGGCATTTTTCATTTGAAAGATAAGCACATCTTTTAGTTAATTATTATGTTTATGCAAGTTACATTTTAGATATTTTCTTTGAAGGTGCCAATATGTCTGGAGTTGCTCTGGTTGCCATTCCTCTCTTTGGGAGGTCGATGTTATGAATGATTTCATTCTTTAGGTTTGCGTGCATATGTGACCATCTGCATGCTCTTGTTGTGGACTTCCCTCTTAAAGGCTAGCTAGCGCACTACAGATCTCTCTTGTACTCTTGTTCCAAACAGAAGAATCTCAAAGCGACTCTAGCCACGGCCTAACTGAGTGCTTCTCATTTTTTCAACTCTGGTCAAAGGATCCATAATCCCTAGCATGGTCTTTGATGTCTTTTCTGTAGCCCCCTTTTCAGGTTTGAGTCATGCCACTTCAGCAGCACGACTGCCTTAAGCATCATCTTCTTGTGAGAGGAAACCCATAGTGACAGGCACGACTCGTCTGACTATAAGATTAATGGGAAATGATGCACAGCAAATCACTATGAGAAAAGCATTGGTCTGGAATTAAGTTTCCAAGGGGAAATTTTCCTGAGAAGAAAAGAGACTTAAGTGTAAGGTATAGATAATGTGTCAAAATTGTACTCAATTCAAAATGGAAGTATCCAGGATATAATGTACTCAAGTCAAAGTTTATTTACTTGATTTGTTTACATTTCTAGAAAAAATACAGAATATTCATCACTGTCATTACACTCATACACAGGTTGAATTTTTGGAAGCAATCTGTCATTAATTCCGTCTCCCTTACTCAAGGTGTTGTGGGAAAGATCAGCTGAAATTATCCACAGATCCAAACTTCAAAAAACACTAGTACCTTAAGGATACTCATTTCAACATACTATAAATTGGGGCACGCTAAATCTAATCTCAGATCGTGTTTAGGACAGATTGTTGGCGAACTGGGATCCAGCACATGTCCTGGTAAATCCATGAGGTTCAGATTTGATTAATAATGTTATGTCTCTGTTATTTCTGCTGTTGACAAATGAGCCACAGACTGGCACAGAGAGGACAGAAGTCATTTAAAGAACGTGGAGTGATAAACGTCGTGGTAATCTTTTCATCAAATGAGCATTGGTGGATTCTATCTCTTCCATACTATTTCTACGCTATTATTTCAACACTGTTATCCAAACAGGAATTTGATTTCAGTCTGTAGTTCAATCCACCAAACACACAATGAATGGCAACTAAAAATGTGTTAAAATACAAATATTCTTTCTGCAACTGCCACCGAGTGCTTTTCAGCCACCCTCACACTTAGACACACATCCACCAACACACACATGCACACGAGAATAAACCACCAAAAGATTTATAAAATCTTCTAGATGTTAATATACTAGAAAATATGATAGCAATATTTTTACTAACAAAAATCGTACCCTAACACCGCATTCCATGAAATGTTACAGAGGGGGAAAAAAAATAAGGATTCTCATGTAGTACATTGTCAGGATATTACATTTGAGTGGAATGACTATGAGGAAAGGAGGCGAGCTTGTGCTGGTGCTGTGATTGAAGTCATGGCCAGCGGAAGGGATTGTTTGAGCGTATGTGTTCAGTGTCTGTGTGGCTGCTGCAACAAGAGCACAGTGTGTGAATGAAAGCTTTGTTACAGCTGGGAACAGCCTCACTGAATACACAACTGAACGCGGAGCTTTGCACTAGGGTTAATTGCAGAGCTGCCTTATTTCCTTTCTCATTCTTTTGTTCTACTTTACTGTCTTTTTATGCTATCTCTCTCATTTTTGTACACACATTAAAACATATATTGCTGTTTTTCTCTCTCTGTAGTGGTAGCTTAATAGTGCTAGACCAAATACTGACCCAATCCGTAAACACAGAAATGAAAATAGAAATCATACAAGCTCTTTTATAAATAAATAAATAAATAAATAAATAAATAAATAAATCAGTTGCATTTTATGTAATTTTCATGCACACCACATTATGACATGAATTTTCATATTTCCATGTAATTGTGGTGAAATTTGGCCCAAAGCATGTTTGTCTTGTAATGAACTTCCAATGACTTGATGAACCAAATCCTAAACTCAATCTCAGCAAGCAAAAGAAAACCTTTTGGCATTTTTAATAAAAAAACAAAGCTGCATTAAAAAAAAAAGGGTTTTGTTGTAAGGACCAGCCAGATGTTTTCACAAGGTCAAAACTGTTAGATCTTTCTATCCTCAGGAGCATCCCACACACACATACACACACACACACACACACACACACACACACACACACACACACAAACAAATTGATGTTTCCCAGAACAGGTTAAAGGTCAACTTTAAAAGCTAAAAGAAATTAGAACATACACAGTACTTGTTACAATTTGCACTAAACCTGATCTGTACCATACATTTACCCCTATTTCACTCGTATCATTTTAGAGCTCATCGAATGGTGTGACGGTTGGAACTCCAAACACGGCCAGGATCACCATCTTGTCCAATGACAATGCCTTTGGAATTCTATCCTTCAACTCAGTAAGACTTTGCCATTCTAACATTAGAACAATTACAATAATGACTATAACATAATTTTTCTGCCTTTACTGTACATACAGATGAAACAAACCAAAATATATACGTGCCAGCTACAACTGCGGGTTACCACGGTGACTCCTGCCCAGAGTTATTTTTGCATGTTTATTGAAGGGCAATTAAAATCTAAGGGGTGGAGGGGGATGAGGAAATGAGACTTGGGGGAGTCAGCAGTGTTGATGGTGGGGGTGGAATGCCTTTGCAGAGCAGTCGCTCAGGTGGGAGTTTATTGGGTTGCTAAGGGGAGTGAAAGTACACATAAAAGCAGTTTACTGACTGGATTAAGTTGTCAATGGACGTTTAGATATTGTCATGAAATTGAGTTGTGTAGCCATCCCCCATAATGAGTTCCCACATGTATTCACTTTTAATTTGATTGTCAGTAAATGACAGCAACAAGCAACTTGTGAATTTAGATGTCTAGGCAAATCAAATCTGACTCAGTAAAGTGATAAATCCAAGCAAACGGCTCCACTTTCAATTCCGCAGACCACGTTTTTAACTGTAATTGAGACTCAGAAAGTGACAAAAGTCAATCTTCCATATTTGGTTTGGCAGCAATCTAAACTACATTCAGAACAAATGAAGCATGGTGATGTTTATATATCTTACAGTAGACAAGGACACGTTTCTGTCTATAAAGTTTGGGGTACTACAAACACACTGTGAGCTCGTAAACAATGCAATAGCATGTCTATACTAACAGTATGTACTCAAGCACCTTAACATTCTATGAAGAAAATGTACGGAAATACACTCACCAAGATAGAAGAGATAAGAGAAGGCCATTCCCAGATTTAGAGGACAGAATGCCTGTGAATTAAGCCATAACTAAGATACTAAGCAGATAGATCCATCATGATTGTGTGTGTTCTGAAGTGTATGAGGTGAGAATGTGAAAGGAAAAGATGAAGGTTAGACAGAATCCAATCAGATCAGGACAGCATCAACATACTCATTGTCCGAATAATTATTTAGAGCATTTCTGTATTTGGCTTTTTTTTTCATTCTCCAGACCAGCCTGATCACTGTGGAGGAGCCAAAAGGAAGAAGCTTGTATGTGCCTCTTACTCTTATCAGAGAAAAGGGAACTTATGGATCAGTGACTGTGAATTTTGAGGTGAGCCCCAAAAAT
Organism: Tachysurus vachellii; assembly: GCF_030014155.1. Classification (NCBI taxonomy): domain Eukaryota; kingdom Metazoa; phylum Chordata; class Actinopteri; order Siluriformes; family Bagridae; genus Tachysurus; species Tachysurus vachellii. The sequence continues at coordinate 17,629,096 of NC_083471.1, read as the reverse complement.
ACTGTCCTGTAATTTCATCTCATAATGAGATCTTTTTTACCTCATCTTTTGTACTCTGTTAATGTCTATTCCTAATGAGAATGATTCACACTGACAGATCTTTGGAGGCCCAAACCCAGCCAGTGAGGATCTGAGTCCAGACAGAGGAAACCTATCTATATCCCCGGGTCAGGCAGTGGTGGTCTTTAATATAATGATACATGATGATAAGGTATTGTTGCTTTCATAGCTTTTTTTTCACAAAAACTCATTAACGACTGAACGTTTAAAAGCTTGCAAGGAATTGCACATGCAAAAACAAAATACAAGCAAACAAAAAATGAAATTTAACATGCTAAGATCATACAAAGGATTTAGATAAGAAAATACACCCTCAAACTAAACGTAAGTACATATTACAGAAATGTAAAAATTGTGAAAAATATATTTAATGACATTGTTAAATATATTGTTATGTTATGATAAGTTTGAGTTTAAGATTTTGGCCATCAAATACTTAACACAGCCGATACTGAACCCAACAAATAAATTTAAGTCAATTTTCAATGTCATATTTATATAATATTCTTGACCACAGTTTCATTTTTGTTGGTGAAAATTGGCCATGACCAGAATCCAACAATAAGCAAACGTCAATATCACTGTTGCATGCTTTCTAGGCAAGTGAAAATGGAGTTATATAATATATACATATACATATAATATCACAATAATTAATATGGTGTTAATGAGTGAAGCTAGCTTTACTGTATATATCGTGCATTACTATTGTTATGTTTGTTCATTTACAATATTTATTAGAATTTAGACTAACATTAGTTTATGTTAAGAATGTTAAATTTCCAGAAGTTCGTATATGTTTTTGTAGCCATCAATATTAATTGTCACCTTTGGTGATGTTGCTCCTTCTTTAAACAAGGTTCCAGAAGATGATGAGATCTTCACCGTGCAGTTGACTGAAGTAGCAGGAGGTGCCTTATTAAACCCGAACAGAACAAGCGTGCAAATCAAAGTATCCCGTAATGATGCCCCTGTGCGCTTCTCGCAGCCCTCTTTTATTGTGTCTGAAAGTGCCGGTGTCATAAATCTCACTGTTACCCGTGGAAGAACTGACGATGGCGTTCTCATTGGCTCTGATGATGGAGAAGTGACTGTCATGTATTCTATAGTCACTGGAAATGGAGCAGCAAGTGCCACACTGTTGGAGGACTTTGTGGACCTACAGCCTAAAAGAATGGTGGTTTTCCCTTCCAGGATTTATGAAGCAGTGCTTCGTTTTAACATCACTGATGACATAATTCCAGAAATTGCTGAATCCTTTCAGGTGGTTCTTCAGGAGGAGACACTGGTGGGTGATGCAGTACTGGTGTCTCCTAGCTTTGTGCAGGTGACTATCGAGCCTAATGACAAGCCATATGGCGTGCTTTCAATCAGCAGTCCTCCTCCAATACAACCTGTCATAATTAATGAAGACACAACTATGAGGTAAGAAGATTTTTACATAGTATATGTTACAAGTGTTTGCGTCTTTGCCGTAGGGATTTTCATACAATTTTGAAGCTGAAGTCACTAAACAATGGCAGTAAAAATTCTAATGATTTACTTTCTTTCCTTCAAGGTTTGAAGGCATTACCATAGTGAGAAATGGAGGAACCCACGGTCGAGTCTCTGTAAACTGGACTATAACTCGGAACTCTACAGATAAGACCCCTGTGTCCAGTGACCTGTCACCAGTCTCTGGAACACTGTTTTTTTCAGAACTACAAATGAGTTCCATCCTGCCATTAAACATCACTCAGGATGACCTCCCTGAAGAAGCAGAGGCTTTCCTGCTCAGACTGATCCCTCGATCTGTGCAGGGTGGGGCTGAAGTAGATGAACCTATGGAGGTAATTGAGGTTGATCTTAAAGCTTTGAGAGACTGGAGTTCTTCTTAATGTCCAACCTTTGGTGAAGGAAGTTTAGCAAGAAAACTTTTCTATGCATATGTATAGACTAAGATGTATAGATCGTTAAGGGTACAATGATATGAAAATGGGTTGTCACTATTTCAATGTTTTGGTGAAACTGATAGTTTTGTATTGCATCTCCAACTGCATGACAGAGGTCAGGAGCGTTCAAAAGAATTAAAATGACTGCACATAAGGGGTTTTCCATGGGTTTTGCTTTGTGGTTCCTATCCCAGGGGGTAAAATGTCTCAATTCTGGGAAGTTATACCACCTGGGAAGTCACCACAAATCCTTTTACCACAGGAAGTCATGTCTCTTTCTTGAACCCCTTTTCTGAGGTCTTTGAAGAGTCGACCCAGGATCCATTTCTCCATCAAGTTAATGTATCAGATGAGAACTTGAGTGGTGGAAAACTGTTTTTAGATCAGTGGAAAACTTGTAATCATCTGGATCACACTTACTGGCTGTCGAAGGATGTGGTCTGAGAACCATATGCATCTGTCTGGCACAGTGATATCAGTGCAGTGTCGGGTGCATTAATAGTCACCTGTCTGCTCTTTTCATGTGGTCCGATTGGAAAATAAACCTGCCAGACTAGTGCAGAAGGCAACTGTGTGTGTTCTGTCCTTAACTTTATAACTGTTATACTGCTATACCCTGATGATGTGTGAAAGCAGTGGGTAGCTCAAGTCTTTGTTTACTTTTAAGCCATTAAATTGCAATAGTGCATAAATGTGGTAGATTACCCCCACTGATATAACACTGCTCTGCTGTGCATATGGCTGGCAGGAATTGACTCAGCAACCTGGGAGGGCTGAATGTAAAGGGGCAGATTATAGCTTGTATATGTCAAGAACCCATAAATTTAAAGTGAAAAAATCACCCCAGCAAGTCACTAAGCAAAATATTGAGAAAAGTCTTTCGCCTAGTTCTAAAGACGTCTGGATAAATGACTAAAGGGGTAATAAAGTGGTCTGTGTATATATTTTTGGCTGTGGGGCCTAATGAAAGAGGGAGGCTTGCTAAGATTAGCACATAGGTTTTATGCAGATGAACTTACATCATATGTGTGCTAATGTCTGGTGGAGAGCAACTGCTCCAGCCCTTATAACTGAAAAAATGTTCATGCTACCTAGATTATATTAATATTGTAACTGATTTTAGCTTTGTCTTTAGCACATTTTTTGCTACTGTATATTGAAGGAAGATCTTCACCTTGTTTTCTGTCATCTCCAGATGGTATTCTACATCCAGGATAGTGATGACGTATATGGACGGTTTGGCTTCCATCCACGTGAGAGACAGAGTATTCAGAGCCAGCCTGAGGGCCGCTTCCTTTCCCTTAGCTTCCTTCGTGAAGCAGGCACTCTAGGGGAAGTGCGCTTAGCCTTTACAGCCCTCTACATCCCTGCAGGGACCCTGGATCCTGCGAGGGCTCGGGATGGTGTGCTAAATGGCACCAGTGCCAACAGTCTGCTGTTCAGTTCGGGTCAGGCAAGGGTTCAGCTCACCCTGCCAATCCGTAATGATGCCTTTTTGCAGAACGGAGCCCGCTTTCTCATACAGGTACTTTGAACAAGCTCCCGGTGTGAAAGAAATGGTGGAGTAGTTCCTTCGTGTTTTGCATGACACTGGCTTTTAATGTTTATTTTTTTGGCTCCTATTTATTTGTTCTAGGTCTCCCAAGACTTGAGACTTGGGACAGCCTCAAGTGCCTTAACAATTTATTGTTTTCTTCTAGTACAAGAGTCTCTAGATGAGCTCGTCTGGTAATTAGCAATCTTGAGCCACAGTTATTTAAGTGTTTTGGATTGTGGCCATAGGATTTCTACTGGTGCCCAAACAAATAACCACTTCTTTGTGCAATGCTGAGAAATAAACACGACACAAAAAACTGGCAGAGTAGGAACTAAACAAGAGCTCCTTCAAGGACATACACAATATCCATCCACATATACTCTGTAGTGCTGACTGACACCAAGGAGCAGCTAGTGGAAAGGTCTCACTGTGTAATGTAAGATCTTGTTACTTGATGTGATGAACATGAGACAACACCGGACGAATACTAGTCTGATGTACTTTACAGCAGTTTTTATATATTGTCTATTGTGTCTTTCTCAGTTGGACACATTGCAGCTGGTGAACATCACTCCTCCTATTCCTTCAGTGAGTCCTCGCTTTGGAGGAGCTATCAACATCTCCCTGGTTATCACACCTGACATTGCTAATGGAGAGATCGGGTTCACCAGTAACCAGACAGTGGTGGCAACAGAACCTGAGGAGTCAAACACTAGCATGGTATATCAGATCAGATTAGACAAGAGTTATATTGGTAGAATTTGATTTGTTAATTTCATAGAAACAAGTTTTTACTAAATCAGAAAAATATATATCAGTTTATTTTTTTACTTTTGGAAATTCACATGGAGGCAATTACTAATCTCATGTCATTTACCACAAGGATGTTAAAGGAGCAACTTCTAATGTTATCTGAAATATTAATAGAATTTCAAATATACATTAGAGAATAACTTTATATATACAGTATATATTAGATATTGTGAGTCACGACATTTACAAATGGATCCTGTTCAAGCTAGCTCTGTTTCCTCTGGCATATTTGGACTTTGAACACATATAAAGGTTTGGGATTGGACTTGAATGCTTGTTAGTGTTTTCATTACAGTGAAATTGCAATCCATCCCTTCGAGGCAGAATTTAATTTAATTCCTTTAATTTCAATCCACTCTATTCTTAAATCAATCAATGCAGAGACAAACTTTATGAGTTTTCTTTATCATGAGGTAGATGTCGGAGCTCAATAGACATGCATGTTCTTCTACTTCTGAGCATATTCTGTCTTGCTCTAGATCATTCTTCCCTTGAGGCGAGATGGGACAGACGGGCAAGCTGTGGTCTTCTGGAGTGTTCGACCTGTTGGAGAGAACAGAGCTGATGTTACTAAAAATGACCTTTTGCCTTTTACTGGTTCAGTCACGTTTTTATCAGGACAAAGTGAAGCAAACATCTCCATCACCATCATGGCAGATAATGTCCCAGAGATCAACGAGACAGTCCTACTTATATTAGACAGGTACTGTGCACTATTGGCCATTTAAGAAATAACCACTGTGTAACTTTTATCAGCTAGAAATAGACACCAACACAAATTATTTTGACTCAAAGCCTTTCTCCTGCTAGAAAAGGCTTGCTTTTCTGTTACAGATACAAAATGCTGATACCAGAGACTTTTTTTGTAAATGTTCAGTAAATGTCTTCTTAAAAACCCTGTTTATTATTAGTCTCAGATTATGTGCAACATCTATCATAAATTACCTGTGAATTAGCTCTTACTATAGAAGCAATAATGTGCTAGAACGAGTGTGCTATATAAACCGGTGATTTGCCTTGCATCCAGAAGAGCTGTTGTTATATTAATTTGATAGGAACTTCTTCTGAGCAATCAGAATTGAGATTTTAATAGCACTTTGGTATAGGTTAAATTAGCTAACACTAAATTTAGTGTTTATCTTTATCTGTTTATCTTTATCTTTTAGATTTATCTGTGTGGTTTTGTGCTATTTATTAATTACAGCCTCAGTGTTGAAAGAAATCTTGGGGGCTTTTTTTGTTGCTAATTTTTCGACAGCAGCACTGTGTATATTGTCTACATACTGGAACGTTTCATGTCAGTTAGCTGAGAGAAGCCACATATTTTGTTCTCTGCAGAGAAATGTGAAAGGTTCCCACAAAAAAGGTTTCTATTAACAGCAGTAAGACATATATGTGTTGACTTAAGCACCCTATTCCTCATTTTTAATGAAGACCCCTCTCATATTAATGAGTTCTGACAGGAACGCTCCTTCTCCTTGCCTCCCATTCTTCCTTTGCAGGGTAGAAACTGCACGCTTTGTAGTGTACTTCGGGTAAGTGTACACTGAAGAGATTTTGCCCTTTTGTGTGCTCTGAATCAGCACTTTGTGTGATGGACCTTTTGGGACTATGCTTTAACTCTTTGATGGGTGAAGTCTCTTTCATTAGGGTGTGTGAAATGAAGAGAAAGGGTGTGTGCCTGTGTGCGTGCATGCAAATTGTGTGAATCAGTCAGGTCCAGACCATTGCTCTCTTTTCTCATTTAGCACCTAATTTACCCACTTCCTTTATGCTCTGCTGTAAAGCCATCAGTGTTTGTATGCATGCGGTTCATCCTGTGAATACGTTTGTTTGGAATGCTGCTCCCTGTCTAGTCTTTGTCTTCGATTTTACTAATTATCTGGAGCTTCGAGCGTTGGCGCAGCCCAAGCCAAACTCAGTTAACACACTGGCCCCCCTGCTGGGTGGATCTATGCTAGTATGCTGCTCCAAAACATGGCTAGTCAAAGCAGCCCCTACAAACATGGCTCACAGATGGCCGTCTGCAAACACAAACTACTCTAATACCAATTTTCACACTACTGTTCTGTATCCCAATTTGTAAATGTAAAACTCTGTGCTCTTCTATCATATAGGACAAATACCGAGAACCAGATTCTGAAGCCAGGTTTCACCAGCCGAGAGATAGTCATTCTCGAGAATGATGACCCTGGAGGAGTCTTTGAGTTTTCACCGGTGTCTAGAGGCCCCTGGTTTATCAACGTAAGAATAAAGTACTTTTGATGCACCAGTCTCAGTCTGTTACTTATACAAATGTCAACACACTTCCTTTGTATCTGTATTCTCTGTAGGAGGGAGAGACGGTGGAGCTGAGAGTTATCAGACAGCAAGGCCAGCTGCTGAATCAGCTGGTGAGATACACAGTGACACCCTCTGGAAATGAGGATTTTTATGGAGCCACTGGCATCCTCGAGTTCCAGCCTGGAGAGAGGGAGGTTGTAGTGGCATTAGTAGCCATACCTGATGGGCTTCCAGAGGTAGGAATTGTTGCAAGACTTTCTCTGTCCAAAATATTTGAGGAGTATTTTGGTGTTTTCAATCTAAGATGCTTAACAGTCACTCAACAGTCACTGAGAATTCCTCCTTGGGGGGTATGGGGCTGATAAGGTTCCTGTCATTGACGGAGCGTCACCGTTTTTACTTATCAGTTAGATGAGCTGTTTGCATTGGTTCTGAGCAGTCACAGCACTCCAGCAAGTCGCCTGGGTAACAACAGACAGATTAACATCACTGTGCGTAAAAGCGATGACCCTTTCGGAGTCATCCAGTTCATACAACCACAACTACTGTTCTTCATCAATGAAAGCAAAGGAATGGATATTCATTCAGGTATCTACCCATGTTATCTCTTTATGTGTTGGAATTTTACCAATTCAGTAGTCCATCAATGGTGTCTTTCTCTTTTTTGGATGTGAATATTAAAAATACAATGTGCTTATGTTGATGTCTAAGTATTTGGACATATCTATAACAATTTTCTGTTACAGCATCCTACCCCGTTGTGAGGGGGAGGGGCAGATTTGGGAACGTGTCAGTCCTCTGGGTTCTAGAGCCGACCTTCTCAGGAGATATCACCCCAGTCCAAGGGGCAGTGGTCTTTACTGAAGGAGAGTATCTAAAAAACCTAACACTGTTCTCCAAGCCTGATGAGGTAAAACTTGTAAAACATTTCACCACCTTCTTTTACTACAGATATATAATACTAGAGGTGTGCATGGGAATTGTTTCTAATCCATCTCCCAACTTCCTTTTCCTATATAAACAATATAAACAAATGAAATTGAAACCATAACGATTCTGACCAGATTAAATCAGGTATTAAAAACAATGAAAGGTATGAATGGGAATAAGGATTCCCAATCCTGAGGCACACCTCTTCATCATTCCTAAAATGTAACTGAAAAACTATTGTCTGTCAGGTGCCAGAAGATGTAGAAATATTCACCATCACACTCATCAATGCAACTGGAGGTGCTAGACTTGGAACTATTCTAAATGCATCCTTACAGATTAATAAGAATGATGATCCCATTTACTTTGCAGGTATTACTTTTGAGATTTTTCTGGAAACTAGATAGAATTTGTTCTCACAAAGATTGTGACGTTGTTTTCATTGTTTTGTGTTTACTGTTTTAACCTAGAACCGGTCATACAGATGGTCAGAGAAGGCAATATGGCATATTTTACAATTCTGAGAGCTGGACTAGCCAATTATGTAGCCACAGTCATGTACCGGTTTGAGTTTGGAGACTCATCACCAGGAGACTTTATTCCTTTAAATAATGACACGCTGTTGGTGTTTGATTATGGGGAATGGATGAAGAACATATCAGTCTCTGTACAGGATGACGACATTCCAGAGACAGATGAACGCTTTTATATTGTGCTGTTCAACACTACAGGTGCGTTACACTCCCTACATTAAATATCACAATGACACGGTTTTATTTATAGGTTGTATTTTTTTGTCTTATTTGGAAACTCACATAAACCTTCTTTCATAGAGCATGTTTCCATCTTGCTCTGTTTGTCTATGTAGCTGAAGTGAATGTTGGAAAATACCATTCAGAGATGCAAATAATGCAAACACTTCATTTCCATTCATTTCTATTCTGTACAGCTAATTAATCCAGCATATTTGACATTTGTTTCAATACACAGAGAGATCTGTTGATTAGGCCTGACTTGCCTGACCCTGAAAGCCTTCCCTAATCCATGTATTGTGTAACACACACACACACACACACACACACAATAGCAGGGTGGAACTTTTCAGGATGTTAATTACAGACACTGAACTCTTTTTCTCTTACTCTTTACATCACAAAACCACGTCACTCAAGAGTTTTTTATCTTTTTGGGGTTTTTCTCCTGCTAGCAAAATCTAGCCTTAATCCTAGAGAATAAGAAAAGGCTACTATAAAACTGCAGCAGTGCCGTTGTGTTGTCTTTATTGTGTAGTTTTCTGATAATTATAAGAAGGTCTTACTGTGCTGGAGGGATATTAACAATACTTGGCTTCTTGGCTTTTCACCATATGTGTGACATGTGTATACTTTCAAATTGAAAACAGACTGCTTAAGAATACTATGAAAAATATCATCTACTAGACATTTATGATGTTGAATATGAATTATTGGCTGAATGATATGTCTATTTGTGTAATATCATTACTTTCTGCCATATCCAGCCAAACTACGTTACTGAATGGAGACCCATACATGACCTGCTATGTTTTTTCTACGTGCAGGAGATGCTGTGGTTTATGGAAAGGATACTGCCACTGTCGTGATTGAAGCCAATGATGATGCCAATGGGATATTCGCTCTGGATGCCACCGAGAAGCCTGTGGAGGAAGGGAAGTCCAACAACTTTTAGTGAGAAAGATACTTTTTTTTAATTTCCATAAACTCATACAGACACAAAACTGACTGGAGTTCATAGCATGCACAAAATGAGGGCAATGACATAATTCTGCAGCATTAAATCCAACCTTCCCCCATCCTGTCTGTTCTCACTGTTATTATTTTCTCCAGCGTTATTAGGAATAGAGGGCATTTTGGCAACGTCACAGTCTTCTGGCAGCTGTTTGCCAATTATACCCCTCTTGAGCCGAGTCAGGAGTTTGTCAACACATCTGGATATATAATCTTCACCACAGGAGAGAAAACTAAGCCGATAGTCCTGAAGGCCATCTCTGACAAAATCCCAGAGTTCAATGAGTTTTTTGAGCTGCGTTTAACGAACATCTCAGGTCAGCACCTATCAGCATTTAAATGTGTGGTTTTTTTAAAAAAAAAACATGGTTAGTATAATATTCAGTGCCATGATAGTGAGTGTGTGTCAGTGAAGTCAGTGAAAAACTATTTTTGGCATATATTTAGGTAACAAAAATTGTTTAATGTTTATAGCTCACAGTATTTCACTGTTTGTTCCACAGGTGGATATCCTGGCGAAGGTGGCAAACTGGCTGCGAAAGACCTCAATGCTTCTGTCCTTATCCCTTTCAACGATGACCCTTTTGGGGTGTTTGCTATAGACAAGGACAACCTGGACCAAGAGGTAGCAGAGGACGTCCTATCTGTGGATGACACATCTTCAGTTACATCCTTCACTATTGTCCGCCAGCAGGGAGCTTTCGGAGATGTCCGCGTGTCATGGGAGATCCTATCTGAAGCCTTTCCACAAGGTCTACCACCGATGGAGGACTTTATCTTGATGGCCACATTCCCTGAGGCTGTCAAGTTCCAACCCCATGCAAGGAGGCACCATTCTGGAACAGATGCCTTTTTCTTTTCTGGCTTTCCTGGAAGTTATGGAACCATTAGTCTACAAACTCAGTCTGAAGATATTCCTCGCAAACTAGCTAATTTTACATTCTCAGCCTGGCTAATGCCCAGACCCAACACGGATGGGTTTATTGTTTCAAAGGGAAATGGCAATGGAACTATGTATTACGGTGTAAAAGTCCAGACGAACGAGTCTCATGTTAGTGTGATGCTTCATTACACAACCATAGGCTCTAACAGCACCCAAGTGGCAAGAGCCACAGCAATGAAATTTGTGGAAGATAATGTATGGGTTCATGTCCTCATTGCAGTGGAAGACGGAATTATTGAGTTTTATTTGGATGGGAATCCAATGCCTGGAGGAATCAAGAGTCTCAAAGGAGAAGCCATTATGAATGGTGTGTAAACAGGGCCAGGATCTAGTACTAAACAATGTTTTAGCCTATGGTGATTAGGACTGTTGTAGTGCTTCATTCGTCTTCATGCAGTTTACTTAAAATTGGCACAGCGCAGCAGAAGAGAATGATGTCTGTTTTAGCATATCCAAAGATATCCGAAGTCTTTCAGCATACTGTATTAGTTCCAAATGTGTCCTTGGAATTTAACACCACCAATCAGGATTATTTTACTCCTTACCACTTTATACTTTATTATTGCCAGACATGTCTACTAGTCAGTCATAACAAGTGTTGTTTAGCTTCTCCCAGTGCCTGTGGTTCACATCTAGCAAGAGTCTGTTGTGCAAATCTGGTGTTATTGTCTAAAATTTCACAGTGCTTTTATGCTTGAGCGAGTATGCGAGTGCTACTGGACATTGTTAGACATTGATGAAAGGAGTTAGTGGTCAAACTGTCAAGTAATGGAAAACAATGTGGCTTTTGTAATACAATGACGTTTCCTAGGGAGAACCTCTTGACATTTCTTTTACTAGTTTCAATCAAGTGGATAGACACGTATATCTGAGGCATATATGGTATTGTATTGGGTTAATAGCTGAAATGGTTTCAGGCTTTGCAGAAGAGTTTTGTTATCATTCACTCAAGAATATTTCTTCAATTTGTACAGTTTCACTGTGAAAGCCAAAAGATATTTTGTCTTACATTAATACCAGCAGCTGGTGAGCCAAGTCTTTAAATGATTCAATTTTAAGTATATTTGTACCTGTGAAGTATGCCTTTGATTGCATTTTATACTATTAACTAAACTTGTTGCAACTAGTAGTACTACAGATGTGTCTTTCTTTGGCTCACTCCAGATGTAGCTCATGTAAAAGTCGGCTCTGACCCTGAAGGCCGCCAGCTCTTCACGGGTCTGCTGCAGGATGTGCGTCTGTACTCCGTGCGTCTCAACCAGTCAGAAATCCGCGAGCTCAACGGCCAGCCTGCAAAGACTGATTTCCGTAATGTGGCTGGATATTTGGAATACTGGCAGGGAGAGAAGCTCAAATCATTTGTTGTGGAAACACGTGATGACCGCGAAGAAGAGGGAGAGGAGGTCTTTTACCTGCAGCTGGTGGCCGTTCACGGTGGAGCTCGGCTGCCCATGCCACGCCCCACTGCCAGGATTAGGATTATGAAGAGCGACAATGCCAACGGCCTGTTTGGCTTTACTGGAGCATGCATTCCTGACGTAAGACCTATTACTATGTATTGCTTTGCTTTTTTGAAAATTTGCTTTAATATTCATATACCAACTTTTCATTCACAAAATTCAGAAATGTCTTTGAAAAAAAATCACTTCCTAATATATATTTTGACTTTGCCTCAAATAATGACTTTGTCACTGTGTCTTGTCTACAGTATAATTTCTCAGCATCCTAGAAATTAGTTGATTAAATAGTCCTTGCTGGTTCGTCAATGTTTGGTTTGGCTCCCTAGAAAGCATGTAACGCGACCCCTCCTAGTTGTGAGCGCATGTCCTCATGTATATTTGATTTGTCTTCACGCCTGTTTGGAAGGAGTTCACGTTGGTCTCTTTAGAATGGACTCATGGCATCTCCGATGGCTGATTCGATTAACAGGACAGATGGCAGCCCTGGACAGCATTCCTTTACAAGGAGTACTTCTCGCTTACTAACAAAAGCGACACTATGGCATGTGGCCTACCGATGCTTTCATTAACACATACACATAGCTACTTTCACTTTCACAGCACTGTTGGAACTTTATTGGTATATTTGAACTACATCCTGCTCTGATTTGCATTTTTCATTAGGTTATAATTTGGAAAAGAAATGAGATGAAATTCAAGTGTCGCACACTGAACTGCGTATGAGAATTTTTGTAGCATAATCAGCTAAGCCAAGAGGTTCACCGAGTATCTTGATTTGTGAATTCAGATAGAATTATAGCAGAAATATGCTGTAGAACTCTTCTATAGATCTCTTCTGTCTGACAGGTTCAACAGTCCAGCTATAGATTATGCTGTCTTGAAGATTTTTTTCATCCCAGGACGTTTTTCCTTATCACTGTCCTCATTATTTATCCAAATCTACTTCAATATTTCTATTAAGCTGTTTCATGACAACGTCTGTAAACCAAAACTTTTACAGATCATCTGGAAGTGAATTAAATTAATATTTCAAATAAGTTGGGGTACTCAGGCATACTGTCTAACGTTCTGTGCTATCTGTCTTATCTTATCATTAGATATCTGAGGAGGGCTCCACTGTTTCCTGCATAGTAGAACGCACACGTGGTGCTCTGCAGTCGGTCTATGTAAACTACACTGTGACACAGCTCGATTCTCCAGCAAGGGCACCCAATGTCTCAGACTTTGCCAAACCCTCAGGCTCCATCTTCTACCTCCCAGGCCAACGCTCTGAGGTAACATGACTGATGTCAATTATGCATTATTAATGAGCAGGGGATCTCCTGTTGGAGAAGTGTTGCACTGAGCATGCTCTATGTCTGAAGAAGAGGTCAATGAGGTCTTACAAAGTTGTCAATGTAATAGCATATAATTTAATGTTCATCAGTTTTGTGATTGATGTATTTGGTTGTATTTCAGCTAGGTTGTAAGCATCTAGCTCCATCTAGTGGGAAGCTGAACTGAAAAAGCCTGCTCTTGTAATTGGTTCATTTGTATTGGTAAAATTACAGGATGTGTATACATAAGAGGTGTTAGACAGTACCACTATTTGTATTTGTGTTTGGATCTGCTTAGTGTTCCAGATATCTGTGTCTGTATTTAAAGCTAAAGTAGACATGGCTTAAAGCACAAGGGGGTAAAAATTAACCTGCAGGTCTGCCCTGAATGCCCTGGGCAAAAATGTAGCCTAATTTATTTCAGAGACTCCTTCAATTACGTCCTTTTAATAAAAATGTTTTCACTTGTAAAAACTTCTGGATATCACAGGTTCTGAACCTGCAGATACTAGATGATGATCTTCCAGAGTTTGAAGAGTATTTCCAAGTCAAACTGGTCTCAGCCCAATCAGAAGATGGGAAACCAGGTTCTACCCCAACCAGTGGAGCCAGTATCGATCCTGACAATGCCATCAATAATGTGACCATCAAGGCCAGTGACCATCCTTATGGTACGCATTTTCATACTTACATTTGATATCAATTTTTACATATTAGACTTTGTATGCATATATTGGTCTAAAAAACGCTATATGTCTCAGGTCTGCTGCAGTTCCAGACTGCTCCTATCACTCAGGCAATGATCAGACCAGCTCTAGAGGAGGCCCGTGTAACTGTCCAGGAAGAGGCTGGTGTGGTCATTCTATCGGTGGCCAGAGCACAGGGCCTGCTGGGAAGAGTGTTAGTGGCCTATCGCACAACCCCAATCACTGCTATTGACTCAAAGGACTATGAGGTAATCTGCATGTGAGACAAAATAAATTCAACTCACATGGAGTTGATTGATTTGTTGCTCTTTTTGTATGGAAAAGAATCAGAAAGTCCTACATTAATTTGTGCCTGTAAAATTTGCCACAATGTTTTTTTTTTTTACTGGGGCAGAACGCAGAGGGGTTGCTGGATTTTTTGCCAGGTGAAAGACTCAAATATATCAACATGACTATCATTGATAACTCAGTGCCAGAGCTGGACAAAGTCTTTAGAGTGGAACTGTACAACCCTCAGGGAGGAGGTAAGAGACCTCACAATCCAAGCTTTGGTTGCACATCATCTATCACACACATAATGGGACTGAATCGTTGGTAGTCTTCTATTTTTATTAATAGGATTTCTATGCATACTTTGCATGCTTTAAAAAACTGTTTGCTAATGTTCAGTTTTGAGAACATCTCATGTGCTACCCTGGGCTTTTTCCTCGAACTTTTGAACTGTTGTACATATTCCATTCATGTTGTCTTAACATGATTATGGAAATGTAATCCTCTGTTCTTTGTGTGAATCCTGTGTGCTTCTGGTTGCTGTGTACTGATTAAGTGGACCTGTTCTTTGGGAGTGGGGACAGTGGAAGTGGAGAAAGTGACACTGATTTCTTCCTTCCACCCTTTCACTATCACCCTGGTAAGGTCCACGTTTCTATTTAATGTTCCTCTAAAATCTGTAATGAAACTCTATAAAACTGTTTTCCCACCTAGGGCTCTATTACAGTAAGTAATCAAGTGCAATAATATGACATAGAGTATGATTTCAAGTAAAGACTTACATTTAACCAAACGAAAAATATACCAAATAATGCAAATTGTGCTTGCACTAAGAAAATTGAGAAGTAGAGTTCAAATGTCAGAAATGTCTGATGTCATGAACTAAGAAGTAAACATAAATTCCAATTCATTTCCAATTCAATGATTTCTTTTGAGTGTTTAGTAGTAGTAGATCTTGTTTACTCTGGTTGTTCTCTGCTTGTGACCAAATCGTCATGATGTTTATTGAAATTAACAGTGTTACAGTCGTCTTTTTCCAAATGTCTGCCATTCACTCTTTTAAGTCAACCCTTGCATTTATGTGTTTTGAAAAAAGTTTATGCTAATTTGCTGTTTAGTGCATTTTTGGTTGATTTTCTGGACAGTATCAAACAGCTTTCCTGCTCTTAGTTTGTAAATCCTAGATCATGAGCTGCCAATGTTTGGAGTCCTTGTCCACATTGATGCCCAAATAGAACAATCTTTTTTGGACTTTGGGGTTTAGCGGCCTCCTGCAAGTCCAAGACTAGTGTCTGCTTCGCTATTTACATTGCACTAAGGCCAATGAACACTCAGAGGAAAAAATGTGGGAAAAGCAAATATCCATTATATTGAGAGGATAGCAGCAGTGGTGAGTGGTTTATTGAAAATGTCAGGAGCTTCATTTTTCCCATAGGGCCTTGTTTCAAAATGTGTGTAGTGTGCTATGTTTAAATTAGTGCCAATGGCTGGCATTGGGAAAGATAGGTTTAGGTCTGATTTACTGAGCTATCAGCATATATATGAATTGTTGCACACACAACATGAGTTATGGTTGCATTGTTCAAAATTCAACATTTTTCTGTAATGGTATGTGCTAGTTGTTCATTATACACTTTGCTTAAACTAGTTTGATAAGTCACTTTCCAGTTCATAATAACATTGTTTTTTTCTTTGAAGCCAACTTGGGACTTGCATCGCACATCACTGTGACTATTTCTGCTTCCGATGAGGCTCACGGAGTCTTCCAGTTCAGCAACAATTCTATCTCAGTGAACGGAACTGAGCCAGAAGACGGTCGGAGTAATGTGACACTACAGGTCAGGAATCTTCTTGCTAAAATAATCAGTCAACAATATAGAAAATGTTTGGAAACCAGAGTTTGATGGGTACATAGATTAGAGTAATGATATTAGGCTTGTTTCCATTCCCTCTCAGGTTGTTCGTACTTTTGGCGCTCTCTCCAATGTCACTGTATACTGGCAAGCAGATGCAGACTCAGAAGGAGAGCTTATCTACAGATCTGGCAGCTTGACCTTCACCATAGGACAAACCATTGGAAACATTTTCCTACGTATTTCCGAAGACGATATACCTGAACTGGATAAGAGTTTTAAGATCCGTCTGTTGAACGTTTCTCATGGACGGCTTGGAAGCCAGACTGTATCCACGCTGACTGTACTGGCTAGTGATGACCCCTATGGACTATTCTTGTTCTCAGAACGTAGCAGACCAGTTAGAGTGGCAGAAGCAGACAGTCTGGTTGTTTTGACAATACAAAGGAGGAAAGGACTGATGGGAAGGGTGCAAGTGACATACAGGACATTGAGGGATACAGATACAGTGCCCTACTCCACACCTGGTGTGGGCAGGGCAAGCACTGGAAGTGATTTCATTCCTGTCTTAGAGTCAGTTACATTTTCGGCCAATCAGAGCGAAGTGAATGTGACTGTCAGGATTCTGGATGACAACGAACCGGAGAGGGCAGAGTCTGTGTTTGTTGAACTTAGCGGCGTGAGATTAGTGGAAGGTGCACAGACACGACCAGGTGAGAAGGAACTTATTTTGATGCATGTACACTGCACAGTGGTTATGAATTCGACTTATGATATCATATGAATTATGATCAATAATCATAATTTTAATTCTTGGATTCTGCAGTTGCTCTGTCACCTCAGCTTGGCCTGAGAAATGTCTCAGTGGCTCAAGTCATTATTGAGGCCAGTGATGATGCCTTTGGTGTGCTCCAGCTCTCCTCTCCAGCCGTAAGCGTGCCTGAGTACTATGTAGGACCCATCATAAACGTAACACGCACCGGGGGGATTTTTGCTGACGTGTCAGTGAAGTTCCGAGCTGTACCTATGACTGCCCGAGTTGGTAAGTAAAAAACAAACAAGAAAGAAAAGCTATATGTCGTAAATGCAAAAGCAACTGCTCCCTCCGTAGGACTACAACTTTAAATATAGCCAGTAATTTACAGTGTATTACACTATGATTACTTGTAGGTGAAGACTATAGCGTGGCCTCATCTGATGTGGTCCTTCTGGAAGGAGAGAGCAGTAAACCAGTTCCTATCCTTATTATTAATGACGTGTTTCCTGAATTGGAAGAAACCTTCCGCATTGAGCTTCTTAACCAGACCACTGGTGGGGCTTTCCTGGGCGAGCTCACTCAGTCAATCATTACTATCCTACCTTCAGATGATCCATACGGCTCTTTTGGTTAGTTGCAATGTCCAAAGTCATGCTGAGATTGATTTAATTTATTTGTAGGTTTAATAACTTGATCTTGTTCATGTTGCTTAGTTTTTCAGGCTGCGCCATTTACTGTAGAGGAACCTGTGGTGAATGCTACGGAACTGTCCTTGCCCATTGTGAGGAATGCTGGGACTATAGGTTATGTTAGTGTTTACTGGCATGCTACCATCAATGGCAGACCTGCAACAGGTGACCTTCAGCCTCTGTCTGGAGAGGTCAGCTTTGCTCCAGGTGAAACTATAAAGACACTGAAAGTAGAGGTTTTGGCTGATGATGTACCAGAAATTGAAGAGGTAAGTACTATTTTCTCAGCTGTCCTAAGACTACTTAAGGATTTCCTGTCCCTTTTTAATGAGTGTATAAATCTTTGTTTTAGATCATTAAGGTAGAACTTACTGGTGCCACAAACGGTGGAAGCATTGGTGCTGAAAATGTGGTAAACATCATTGTGCCTGCTAATGACAACCCCTATGGCACAGTGCACTTTGAACAAGCGGTATATCGAGTCTCGGAGCCTTTAGAAGGCGTGTACATTGCCAACATTACTGTTCGAAGAAGGTGTGTAATGATCTTTCCTAGTTTTAAGGCATATTACATAAAACAATATTAGTATCTAATGTCCTAATAGATCTTTTTTCTTTTCCAGTGGAGGTAATTTTGGTCTTCTAGAGATTCTATATAGCACCATTGAGATTGATGTTGTTACTAGCGCCCAGAGAAACGGCCATAACTTCCTAATTTATTATGACCGCCCCCTACCTGGGGCACTTGCTAGTGCCATCCGAAGGCCTATCAACATCACTGCAGCCAGGGACCCTCTGAATTCCTGTGCAGCCTTCTGCCTTCGGGAGCGTGCCTGCCAAGCTTTTTCTTTCACTAATGCCTCCACTGCAACGTGCTTCTGGGTAACCACATCCACAAACCAACTTTCCGCTGCTGCCCAAACTCTCACTTATATAAAAAATACCACTGCTGCTGCATCTCTCTTCAGCTCACAGGCGACTGCTGGGAGTGACTATATAAACATGATAGGGCAAACAGCAACCATGCTGGATGGCTCAAGTATTGCCAACCTCACTGTGCCAATTCTGACAGACTCTTTGCCAGAGATGGATGAGAGTTTCATGATACAAATTTTGAAGGTTAGCCTGGTTAACATGACTGTGGCTGAGAAACACTTGCCCACCATTAGACAACCAGACACCACTACAGTGACTATAGGAATGAATGGTGATGCATTTGGGGTGTTTAAACTATACAGTATCAACCCCAGTGCTTCTCAGAATGGATTGTATCTGGAGGTAAGAGAGGAGACTGGGACTAGAGTGCTGTTGGTCATTGAAAGGACTGGAGGCAGTCTAGGCCGTGTTACGGTGGAGTGGATGCATGTTGGTGGCACTGCAAAGCCCAATGCTGATTTTAATGGCACCGGAGCGACTCTCATCTTTGCAGAAGGTAGGTCTGAAGAACAATACCCAAATTTGTCTTCATTATTTTAATGTTTGAATCTCTTATGGCTTTTGTGAATGGAAACTGGTATATCTCAGTTGGGTAAAAAATGTACTGTGAAAGGCTCTGCAACAGAAAATCTATCTATTGTAAGATTGCGAGTTCGAAAATGCAAGGCTTCATGCAAAATTGTCGTCTGTATTCTCTGGCATTACTCTCTCCCCTGTCGGTTACACTGTGTCAATGGCACGACCCAATAGTGGACATTTGTGAGGTTATGTATGTGGAAGAAGTCAACTTAGCACTTTCTTCTGACTGTGTTGTGCCAACCTGTGATGCAATTTCAGCAGTTTGAAATTATGTGTTTGTTTGCATCAAGTGTGTCTCTGAGGAAAAACGTGACCTGGGGTAAAATGGGGGAAATCCAATATATATCTTTGTGTTTCTTTTGAAACCATGGTTTAAATTTATTTTCCACTTTGAACAAAGCAGGAAATTAAATCAGTTGCTCTTACTGTACTTATGTGACAATTTACTGAAGACAAATATTTTAATTTGTTGCAACGAGAACATTTTCTATGCTGCTTTGTTGCTACAACCACTATTATAAAGTCAGAGTTAAACCATTTTTAGAAAAATTCTGAATGCCTTCAATAACACAACATCTCCTGTGTTACTTCCTCTCCAAGGTGATGTGAAGAAAACAATTGAGTTCTTCATCACAAATGATGCTGAGCCAGAGGACAACGAAACCATGCAGATTGGATTAGTAAGGACTGAAGGTGGTAGTCGTATCCTTCCCAGCTCAGATACCGTCACCATCCTCATTCTTGCCAATGACTATGCGGCTGGCTTGGTGGGTTTTCACCCAATCTCTCGATCAGTCATAGTTAAAGAGGGTGAGTACTGGTCATGTTTACTGGTGTGGTTGAATTACACATCTATAACATACTATACCACTATACATACACTGGCTCCTTGATCTCAAGTGACACATTCTTTTAATTTGTGATCAATTCATTATTCATTTTGCCTATTGTGTAGGTGCATGTATAAGTATTTGAAACTTCTGCGTGATCAGGTATCCGTTCAACACTTCACAGTGACCAGTGACTGTTGCAGTGTGAGAAGAGAGAGTCTTGTAACAGCTGCCACATGCTGGAAGAAAGACATTAGTTGTTAAAGATACATGATATAACACGGATACATTCCTTTATGGATCTGTGGTAGTTTATACCAATTATACCAATTATGTTATATAGTAACAACTCAGTCACACGGCCTTCTATATAGAACTATAATCCTTGTAATCTAAACTAAAGGAATACAGTATATCGTTTATATAGCACAATAAATGGAGCAGTCTATAGACTTTCGGTTTCTCAGGAAGATGCACTTTTTGTCAACTTTTTAGTATTAATTTCATGAGCGAGCATAAGAAGAGATTAAAGTTGCTATAAATAATAATAAAATAAAGTATAAAGTAATAGCGAATCAGAACTTTTTGAGACTAATGCTAATGATTGAAAAGAACCCTGTCCTTAGAGCCATGTTTTATTGTGTAACAGGTGAGAGAGTGCCATTACTTGTGCAAAGGACAGCTCCTGCAATAGGAAATGTCACAGTGGAGTGGAGAATTGAAGGTCCTCAAACCTTACTTACGTTTGTGGAAAGCTCTGGTGTTCTGTTCTTTACTGAGGTAGGAAGAAAATAGTTAAACTTCTACAGCACAGGAACGCAGAGTGACTTTTGGGACAGTAAATAACGCTTCATTAACTGTGGAGTTGTCCTGTGTTCTCTTCCATTCCACAGCGTATGTTGAATGACACTATAGTGCTGCAGCTGTTAGATGATGGCACACCTGAAGAAAGAGAGGAGTACAGAGTTATCCTTTCTAACATTCAGACTAAGGGTAAAATGCTGAACTGCAAATTAAACACTCAATATAAGTTGTTTTTTTTTAATAATTACGTAATGTCATAGTAGCTAGAGTAGATAGAGAAATTTTGTATGTTTGTCATAGCTTATTTATTTTATTTACCTCCCACAGGTGTGACAGCTACAGGTGAAGCAGCTTTGGACCCAGAAGGTCGTGAGGCAGTGATCAGCATAGCGGCCAGCGATGAGCCATTCGGCATGCTGAAGATTGCGCCATCCTCTATCAACATATCTACTGATGAGAAAGACACCAAGCTCAGGATTTATATAACCAGAGAGTTTGGAGCCTCAGGTGAGGCTGTATGAAGAAATTAATTAAAAATATATACAAGACATATAAACTGATTTTTCATGTATCACTTTCAAATAAAGTATAGTAAAGTATAGTAAAGCCTTTTTGTGGGTCTATTTGAGAGTTGAAAAGAGAGAAATGTTCGGCTTCTTCTTTTCTCTCTCTCTTTCATATGAACTTAGTATCATGCACCGAATTATACTCCTTTTATATTAACTAGCATTTTGTCTTGTATATAGATGTGTATATAAAAAGTATATAGGTGAAGTATTTCTTTTTAAACTCATTTTAAAGTGCATCAATGTCAGCAGTGTCATTAATGAGGTCATGATTGATGACAAAATTATAAAAACTAAAAAACGTTTCTCTAAATTTTGTACTAAGGTGTTTTGAATACTACAGAAATTAAAATTTGATTTTGTTTTAAATTCGATAGGATCAGTGAACATCAGCTATGAGACAGTGAAAGGCTCCTTGCAGGACCTGAGGCAGATTGAAGGGGCTCTTGCAGAACCTGGTCAGGATTTCCAACATGTTTCCAGCTTTGTGGTCATGCAGGATGGCCAGACCTCAGTGTCCATCCCTATCACTATTATAGATGTAAGTGTTAATGAGGAGCAGGAGCGATTGTTTGAGTTCAATTAAAATGACAGTGATGGAGTGGGGGAAATTGGTTTGATAAGTGATTTTAAAATATACATTTAAGTGTAAAAGTTTAGCACAAAATGAAAAAGAAAAGGAAATTTCTGTGTTCAGTTTCACAGCATTCCTTCATTATGGCAAACCACACAAAAGGCTCAACAGTGTATATTACATGGCTGTTCTAATGCCATGTGTCCAGTCGTTGCCTGTTCTGTAAATCATCTGTCATCCAATCCAACTACTTGGATTGTTGTTACAAGACACACCCTTCTTAACTTCTTTGTCGATGACTTGTGGAAAAAAAAAGATATTATTGATCCAAGTAAAATGGGGGATGGGATGAACAATTCCAAGCCACATCATTTTCCACTAACAGCACATGGCAAAATGCTTTATTTCTTTTAAACCACAACAATGTGCCACTAAGTACAAGTTCTTAAAGCGTAACAAAAGAATGACACCTTGTACCTTTTATCCATGTATAGTTTACATCTAATGTTTGGCGAAGACAATCTGTAAGACAGTTTACTTCCTGTTATCACTTGTGTTATAGCAGCTATAAACATCCATTCCCTCACCTGCCTCAGTAAAGTTGATAAGATGAGCTAGAGTGCTAAAGACCGGAGACATCTTACATAAAGCGTCACCATAGCAACAATATTAAATTTGGAACATTTACATTTTTATAATCTATTTATAAGTTGTATACTATTTTAATTGTCTACCAGGCAAGTCCCTGTGAATTATTTATTTCTATAGACATGAGAACATATTAGCATGAGCATATTAATATATAATATATATATAATATATATATAATATAATACTACTTTTATGGAAAATTAATAAACAGATCAATCAACATAGATAGATAGATAGATAGATAGATAGATAGATAGATAGATAGATAGATAGATAGATAGATAGATAGATAGATGCAAGAATTTTAGTGTTACTGTTTATTGTGTTGTTTCTACTTCCTGTTGTGATGAAATATCAATGTGTTTTTAAACAGGATGACATCCCTGAGTTGAAGGAATTTTTTCTGCTCAACATAACATCAGCTGTTCTGATAACAACACTCCCAACTGCCCCTAAACTAGGTACCCTGACAATGTCCTGTCTCTCTTCCCGTAATTCTTCATAATACTTAATGCTTCAAAGTATCATGTGGTTATGTTCTTCATTCATCATCAATCACCTCTATACTTTCATCTCAACATTTTCTACTTTCATTTCTTTATCTCTTTCCTTCACTCTTCTCTAGAAGTGCACTATACGTTAAAAGGTAATGCTAAACATCTGCTTTCCTTCCTGTTGTAAAAAAGTCAAAGGCAATTTCCCTCTACATTTTGTCTTTTCATGCTATTAATAATGAACTTTGTCACACAGTTTTCTTGGAATTTCTTTAACCTGTTACCCTATTGTTTATTCTTGGACTCAATATGTAAACAGATACTCAAGGTCTGGTAGCAGAAATTAGCATTAATGCTAACGATGGAGTCCAAGGTATCATCAGTTGGCAAAGCACAGAGTAAGAGCATCCCTTTGAACAACTAATTTAAAACACAGCTCATTTACTGTGTACAGTATAATATCATTCTTAGATCAGACATGGTGATGTGTTAATAGGTGTGTGTGGGTATGCGTGTTCTTTTTTCTGCAGTTATGAAGTGAACGAGACAATGGGAATATTATCTTTAGTGGCTTATCGGGATGCTGGGACATACGGGAACGTCTCCGTCTTCTTCTACGCCCAAAATCTAGAGGCTCAGTTGGGTTTGGACTTTAACGCTACAGCTTCAGTAAGTCATAAATAGGAATTCATCTTAGTGTCTGTTGTGAAATTGTTATGAGTTGTACTGCATAGTAAATCAATCTGAACCTTTTTTTAAAGGTTCTTCATTTTGTGAATGGAGAGAGGTACAAGTTTGTAGAGGTGGTGATCATAGACGATCCTTTTCCTGAAGGAGATGAGAAATTCCAGCTTGTTTTGACAAACCCATCACCAGGGCTCGAGCTTGGAAAGAACATTACTGGTTAGCAGAAGTTAAGAAGAAGAATGTAGAACTCAATCCAGCCCAAACTCTAACACTTTCCTTCTGTTCATGTTTAATAGCAACGGTGACTATCTTAGCCAACGACGATGGCCATGGTATCATTTCCTTCAACAACAGTGAGCACTTCCTACTGCGTGAGCCATCCTCTGTGTCAGGTCTGGGCCAGAGTGTGGCTACTTTGATCATCTTACGTAATCCACCACAGGGGATATTTGGGACTGTAGCTGTGCAGTTCTATATTACTGACACCAACGGAACTCTGAACACTGAAGATCTCACACCTTCTGAGGGCTTTGTGGTTCTGGAAGATGGGGTCAGATTTAAGGTGATTAACTTCAGAACAGTTGGTGTCAAAAGTACAATAAAAAGTGTATATATACATATATCAGGGTGCTTTCACTAGTTTAACATTGATGCTATTTGTTTGGTTTCACACTGCACTGCAATGATCTCCTTACTCAACACGACTTTGTTAGCATTCATCGTGGGAAAGATTAAATAACAAGCTTTAAAACACTTTTACTTCAGTTGTGTGAAATATGTTTAGTTGAGGTGTCAAATCATGCTAGTAGTCAGAAAGCTCCATTTTTTTGTACATTTTGTTGACACATTGTGTGATTTTATTATATTATGCATACGTCCTAATCCTTAATTCTCTTGTACATTTTGCACGGTGTACTCTGTCTATTTATCCTTCTTTTTTAACTCCTTAATTTAGATTAAATATATATATTTTAATTAATTCATAGTTTTTATTTTTATATGCCCTTGTTGCCAGCTGAGAGCTACCAAACAAAATTTATTTTGTGTTACCTTGCCTTACCATAGTTTAGTTTACAGTAGTTAGCTTTGTTTTGTTGTTGTTTTTATATATCAATTGTTCTTGGTTTTAGACTCTGGAGATCTGGGCAGTTCTAGACGCTGAACCGGAAATGAATGAAACCTTCAGAGTGTCTTTGTCCAATCCCACTGGAGGAGCACGACTGGGACAACCAAGAGATACCTTTATCACTGTGTTACAGAACCAGGCTCCACTTGGGCTTTTCAGAATATCTCCATCTAGCAACAGGTACACACACACACACACACACACACACACACACACACACACACACACACACATATATATTCATTCATTCATTCATTCATCTTCTACCGCTTATCCGAACTACCTCGGGTCACGGGGAGCCTGTGCCTATCTCAGGCGTCATCGGGCATCAAGGCAGGATACACCCTGGACGGAGTGCCAACCCATCACAGGGCACACACACACACACTCATTCACTCACACACTCACAGGAATCGAACCCCGACCCTGGAGGTGTGAGGCGAACGTGCTAACCACTAAGCCACCGTGCCCCCCTATACAGTATATATATATATATATATGTGTGTGTGTGTGTGTGTGTGTGTGTGTGTGTGTGTGTGTGTGTGTGTGTATACAGTATATATATGATTGGGTATAAAAAGAGCCTCTCAGAGTGACAGGGTCTCTCAAAAGTCAAGATGGGCAGAGAATCACCAATTCCCCCAATGCTGCGGCGAAAAATAGTGGAGCAATATCAGAATGGAGTGTCTCAGAGAGTTTGCAAAAATTGCAAAGAGTTTGAAGTTATCACCATTTACAG
Source organism: Tachysurus vachellii (assembly GCF_030014155.1). NCBI lineage: Eukaryota > Metazoa > Chordata > Actinopteri > Siluriformes > Bagridae > Tachysurus > Tachysurus vachellii. The sequence continues at coordinate 17,603,796 of NC_083471.1, read as the reverse complement.
TGTATAATATCATCCAAAGATTCAGAGAATCTGGAACAATCTCTGTGCGTAAGGGTCGAGGCCTGAAATCCATACTGGATGCCCGTGATCTTTGAGCTCTTAGACGGATCACATACAGGAATGCTACTGTAATGGAAATCACAACATGGGCTCAGGAATACTTTCAGAAAACATTGTCGGTGAACACATTCCACCGTGTCATTCGCCGTTGCCGGCTAAAACTCTATAGGTCAAAAACGAAGCCATATCTAAACATGATCCAGAAGCGCAGCCGTTTTCTCTGGGCTAAGGCTCATTTAAAATGGACTGTGGCAAAGTGGAAAACTGTTCTGTGGTCAGACGAATCAAAATTTGAAGTTCTTTTTGGAAAACTGGGACGCCATGTCATCCGGACTAAAGAGGACATGGACAACCCATGGACAACACATCTGGAAAGGCACCATCAATGCTTAAAGGTATATCCAAGTTCTAGAACAACATATGCTCCGATCCAGACGTTGTCTCTTTCAGGGAAGACCTTGCATTTTCCAACATGCCAGACCACATACTGCATCAATTAAAACATCATGGCTGCGTAGAATCCGGGTACTGAAATGGCCAGCCTGCAGTCCAGATCTTTCACCCATAGAAAACGTTTGGCGCATCATAAAGAGGAAGTATTTTGTATTAGACAAGAATGGGACAACATTCCTATTACTAATCTTGAGCAACTCCTCAGTTCCCAGACGTTTGCAGATTGTTATAAAAAGAAGAGGGGATGCCACACAGTGTTTGAGATGTGTTGATGCCATGAAATTTAAAATCAACTTATTTTTCCCTTAAAATGATACATTTTCTCAGTTTAAACATTTGATATGTCATCTATGTTGTATTCTGAATAAAATATTGAAATTTGAAACTTCTACATCATTGCATTCTGCTTTTATTCACAATTTGTACAGTGTCCCAACTTTTTTGGAATCGGGTTTGTATAAACAAACACTACCTTCTAGCATCTTCCTCATATCTGTACTGGTTTACATTTATTTATCTTGTTTTTATGATGTGTGTGTGTATGTGTGTGTGTATTTAGGACTCTGAGCTCTTTAACAGTTCAAGAGACTGTTGGAACTGTGTATTTGACAGTGGCTCGCAGTAATGGTCTGGATTCCGCAGTCAGTGTGGAATTTGAGACAAACTCAGACACAGCCTTTGGCATGAGTAAGATCATTATTTCTACATCTACTCGCTTTCTTAAAGCATGTGACACACCACAGTATAAATACCAGCCACAAAACTACTGTAATGAATATGTATTACATTCTGATATAGTTAGAAAAATAAACCCTGAACGTTTGTATTGAAATAAAGTTTGTATTGATTTGACAGGGGGTGATTCTTCACAGCTAGCTGTGTATCAGCGCTTCAGAGACACCTGGACTTTAGGCTGGTGTACTGTGTTTAATGAAAACTCCTCTATGGTCTTGATGCTGAGACACAACCAGGTCACCCTCTTCATGTGGCAAGGAGCATTTGTGTCCATTCAGGTGTGTGATTTGTAACCCAGAACATGATAAATAAAAAGAAAGCATCTAAAATGAATGCGGAGATCATATAGAATTTGGGATTCAGATGTAATGATCTCAATGCAGCAACACAGCAGAGAAATTAGACCTGAATCTTTTATTTTATGATGCATGAAAATAAACAGTAGAAATGAGAAATATCTGAAAAAGAGATGAGAAAGATGCCTGTGTCTGTATTGCTGTTACAGAGCGTGAGCGTGCAGAAACCGAGCTCTTGTGTGGGTTTTACAGTAAATGGCACCACCTATGTGGCAGTGGCCCACGAAGACACCACCAAGCCTCCTGCTGCCAATGTCAGCATATTCCGCCTTCAGCCAGACTTCAATCTTACTCTAGTGAGTCTGCTGGTGTGTCTGTTTGTGTGTTCACTCGCCACCATGCACCAACAATAAGTCCAGTCCATTCTGACACAATAAGTTCTTTTTAAGCTACTTCAGTCTTTCTGTGTGTATAGAAATATACACACACATATATATATATATATATATATATATATATATATATATATATATATATATATATATATATATATATGTGTGTGTGTGTGTGTGTGTGTGTGTGCGTGTGTGTTTCTATGTTACTATTTTTCCTTGTTCTCTTTCTTTTCCAGGAGCATACCAGGCCTGTGGGAGGCCGTGATGTTAAACATTTCTCTGTCCAGAGTCTGGAATATTTCATTGCTCTGAATCAGGTTAGGGAACTTTCGTCCTTTCCTTATGCTATATTACATTAGTGCCAGATGCACCAGTGGTATGATTTTTACAAATGTGCAGAAGGGCATTTATTTTTTGTGCATATTATTTTGTCAAGCAAATGATAATCCCTGTGAGCCCTAATATATTCATAAGAAATGAGCAAAAATGCAATTATTCTTGAAGGACTGTATTCTAGGTATATTGCATAAAAGGTCCCATTAATTTTCCAAATGTTTTAAGCTACTGAGGTCAGATTTAATGTAATACTAAACTACTTTTTGCAACATGAACCTTGGTCCAATTTCTCTAATTAACATTTCAAATAGGAACTGAGAGCAAACGGTAATTGAAGACATTAATAAAATGAAAAGTCCAGAAAACTCACATAGTTTAGGTTAGTAACAAAAAAACCTTGTTTATTAAGAAATGACAAAGTGCTAATATTTCCTCTGTTAGGTATTTGTGTGGACTGGAAACGCTCTCTCCCTTCATCATACGCTAGAAATTCAGGACATCACTTCACTCTCTCCGTTTACCCGGGCAAACAGGAACATCCAGCACTTAGTGGCGTGCAGAGGTAGAAACTCATCCGGCTGCCTTGTCTACCAGTGGATTAACGGCAGCTTTCAAAACCCCCAGCTGCTAGCAATCAGTGCCAAAGTTAAACAAGTGGAGCCCATACACACGGGAGGAGAGACGTTTCTGCTAGTTGTTACAGAAGGTAATTTTGTTTCGAAATGTTAGGAGTAGAAACTGCTGTGTAATTTAATGGACAATTGAACTCAGAGCTAACAAGGTTAAGTGTAGGTTATGCATTGTTTAGTGGCTGAACTCTGTCTCTGTTTGAAGTTTGAGTAATGGTGTACAAAGCAAACAGGCACTGTGTTCTCAGGGAACACCAGACATGTAGGCTCCAATGCATATTTAGAACTGGGTTACACAGAACTATAGTGAGGCACCAGAACAGATCTTAAGTGTATAAATGGCTGATTCTCAGCCAGGTTTGTTTCTAAAACCGCAGCCAATCGAGAGGATTATAATTTTACCCCAGGGTAGCAGTGTCAGTGCAGTCACAGTCTGAACCACAGCTACACTTGAGGCAAATGGGTGTGTATGTGTGTTACACTTGTAATAAAGCTCTACTTTTATTTCTAGCCTGAGGATGTCTGTATGACTTAAAATATGTTTCCTTTTTTCTTCTTTCTTCACCAAGGTTCAGATCCCACATGCGAGGTGTTTTTATGGACTTCTCAGCAAACCTTCTTTAAGCCGGCACAGTCAATTCCTTTCCCAGGCCTTTCTTCAATCCATGCTTTCACTCCTCCATCTGGCATATGTATGTCATTATACTCTATTACTTTATCATTACATGTTATCATATTTAACACCGGATCAGTAAAATGAACAGTCTTAAGCAGTTATGAAACATGCTAACAGTATATGTAATTCTTAGTGCATGTCCTTCTCGCTGGAACAAACGACTCGGCACTGTACGTGTGGAAGCCTGAACTGATCCAGTTCACTAAAGTCGTAAAGTCCTCACCAGCTCAGCAGATCCTCTATCTGTCCGTCTTGTCCCTTAATGCGACAAAGAGTCTGATCGTAGCTACAGAAGGATCAGACTCTGTCATTTATGAGTTGATCTCAGTGTCCAACCAGTCTGACTTCATCCCCAGGTAAATTATATTAAGTAACTGCTTCATCGTAGCTATTGTTGATAGTATTGCATGATGCCTGCATTGCCAATAAGATATTCTTTCTCAGTATAAGAAGGGCAAATAAATGTTGTTAAAGTGCTTTAATAATCTGCATTTGGATTTGATTTAACCTTAAATGGCTGTGGCCTACATTTATATATTAATTCTTTATGAACCCTACCACTATGCCAATAAAAGCAGCTGCATCAGTCAAGTTCATATATTCAAATATACTTCTCAGGCAGATTTTTTTATTGTAGTATGAGGGCTATATCAATCCCAATATTGAAATGCATCTTTACTGTGTATGAAATGACACTATTTAAGGACATACCAATTCTTGAAATGTACATCTGAAATGAATTGTTTCTGAAAGTGCGAGCTTGCAGCATGAAAGGTCATCATCAGAGCCGTCCTTCTAGCTCAGTGACCAGCCATGGAGGAAGAATGCTATTTCTACAGCAGTGTCAGGGCTATTGTCCCACGCTGACTAGTCGACAAGTCATTCAGTCTATACAACACTTAATTCTTAGCTTATTAAAATTATTAACTGTGCTTTTTTTCAGTTTTTTTGTGTCACTTTAAGACATTAGAACATGTTCTGTTTTGTTTACATTTAGTTCTGCTGAGCTCTTGTTCCAGCCTGGAGTGAGTGAATTAGAGATAGCTGTGAACATAATCAATGACGACACTCCAGAAGTGGAAGAACGTTTCCGTGTGAGCCTCAAGAACCCGAAAGGAGGTGCTGAGATTGGCTTTCGCAGCCAGGTCACTGTGATCATTTCAGCTAATGATGATGCTTATGGCGTTGTTGGCTTTGCCCAGGTATTACAGATTGGGATCGAACCATTCATACTGGCTTAGAACAGTTCTTCAAACCAGTTTCATGAATATACATACATTATAGATCTCTGTATTAAAGGCCAGACCTTTATCTGTAGCAGACCTTTATCTGCTGCATACAAAGTTTGACCGTCATTAAGCTCTGTTAAACATTCCCCTCATCTTTTGTTGTCCTGTGGCCAGAACTCTCTCTCTCTGGAGGTGGATGAGTTGGAAATTGATAACCCATTCTCTCTGAGTTTGGAGAGGAGGAGAGGCACTTTTGGGAGGCTCACTGTGCGCTGGGCAGCCAACGGAAGCCTGGAGGACATTTTCCCAACGCTCGGAGTGGTAAGATTTTATATTTTATATACTGTATGCTTATATCCTTATATAATTTCTGTAAATCATGGATCATTTCAAAAGGCGTTTTGATGGAACTAAAGTTCTCATTCACTCCAGTAACAGGAAATCGATTTTAACTTTAATAATTTTTCTGACAGGCTAATGTCAGTGGTAGTTAATTATTTTTTTTTTTCATTTTGTTTTTCTAGGTGACATTTGCCGAGAGTCAGACTATAGCCATCATCTCACTAACTGTATTAGCTGACAGTGTTCCAGAAGTAGCAGAGAAAGTGGATATCGTGCTAACTGACATCACAACTGTTGGAGTCACGGGTCCATCCACGAGAGCTGTGATTGACCCACAACGTTCCAGAGCCGAGATCACCATAAAGGCTAACGGCTCTCCGTACGGAGTGATCGGATGGCACCTCGACTCCCAGTATTTCATCACAAGCGAGCCTCCAAGTAAATCAAGTCTGAGCATATTTTGGCCAAACTAATATAATTAAAGGCGCCTCGACTCATAATCGCCTAATTCCACATTATTGCGGTGTACCACAAATAGTCGAGTCTCTCATTTTCTACCATTAGTATGAATTGATTGCTGAGAAATATGTAAATAGCTTGCAGAGATTTTCACATATATGGCATTCAAATGACACTTGAGCTCAGATGTTCATATTTGTCTTTCATCTTCCCACTTTTAGGAAGCCCGACTAATATCACATTGAGCATTGTGAGAGATCAGGGAACATCTGGGAATGTTATGGTCCACTATACCACCAGACCTGCACTGTCACTAGCACTGATTAATCAAGCCAGTGAGGGTCAGGACTTTGTTGCCAAACAGGCTAGAGTCATCATGATGGAGAATGCAACTGTTGTCCTCGTTACTATCACCATCTTACCGGTAATTAGTCCATCATTGTTTCCATGCATCAGAAAAAAATGTTTTTCTTAAACCTCTTTGGGCTCTTGGGTTCACACATACTGTAATAATTTTCATATCACACATCTGTAGCTTCTTGTATTATTTATGAAATTATGGAAAGATCTGTTTTTAGGTCATTTTTCTATTTCTATTTTGCATTTAAATAATATGGACAGTTTATTTTAAATAAACAATACAACTCTATGAGGTATTCTGCTATAGGAACATAATCAACAATGTGGTGGTTTGATGTAGAGTTATTTTCCCCACCACATATTTTAATATATCTATAACAGCATGTTTGAAGGTATTTTATTCCTCTTATACCCCAGCAGTTTTCCAACAAGTGAAGTGGAAGGGAAGTGGCAATGAAGGGAAATTGTAACTTAGTGGTTATAGTGTTGGACTACTGATATAAAGGTTGTGAGTTTGAACCCCAGGACCACCAAGCTGCCACTTATGGGCCCCTAAGCAGGGACTTTAAGCCTCATTTGCTCTGCTGTATAAATGAGATCAGGATGAGGGGATCTGCCAAATGCTGTAAATGTAAACAAACATAGCCATGAGAAACCATACAAAAATTCACCAACACAAATCTTTCATTTATTATTTTCAGGAACGCAGAAAGAACATAAATGCAGGTTAAAAGGTTTTTTATTAGTCCAGACAATCAAACCAAGAATGAGATTCAAGATCAGTGTTAAGATGCAGGCAAGGGTCAGGAGATCAACCAACAACATAACATGCAAAGCATAAATGTTAAAGGCAACATAAAACATAAAAGGCAAAGCAAGAGCAAGTCAAGGAAACCAGAAACAACGTCAAAAGCAGAATATTGACAAACGGTCAACTGTTTGGTAAAGACAATAAGGGCTTATACCTTCACAAGGGCTTATACTTGTGTGTGAGCTGTGAGTGCTTATTTACTGAGAACGTGGCTGCGGTGGTTCAGTAGTTCAGTGAACATGATGGTGGTGTGTGCCCTTGGCAGCTATGTTGTTAGGCAGCGCTGTATTCATTATATAACATCAGGTAATTATTCATTTATAATTATGTTTAATCATAGCAGAAGAGCCACTAGATGCTTCATTTTTTGTTTATAGACTTACGTTACTGAGAATTGGAAAGACTTTTAAAAATGTGTTTAAACATGTCGATTAAAACTATAAAATAAATAAAAAAATTTTCTTTGAGGAAACATTTTATTTTTTTATAGTTTTTAATCGACATGTTTAAACATATTTTTAAAATCCATTCATGAAGTCATTGTATATGTTATTACTAAAAAAAATATATAAAATTAGAACAGGTGCATTCATTTAAACCAGAGCTACAGTCATGTGTACTAAAGAGTTAATTCAGTCCTTCTGACCAATCAGAATTGAGCAATTGAGCTGAATTATATGGTATAATATATTTGAATGTCTTAACTTGCACATTCTGGGATAAGAAAATAATTTTTTAAAATAAAATCATTACTAGTTTTTCTTCTTTGTTAGCATTGTTTTATTTATTGTTTTATTTATTGATCCTTTTAACTTATACATAGCTTTAGTAAAATGTTTCATTAGTCCTGGTATCATAGTTTTCAGACAGCTCAGGCCAGCTATGCTAAAATATAAATAAAGCAGTTGTATGCAGTTGTTAGTTGCTAAAACAGAGAAACTTAAACCATGGCTTTGTTTTTAATTTCCTGAAAAATATCTCTCCCTTCTGCAAATTGCAGCAATTGTTGAGTATTTTACACTCGTTCACCTCAAGCTTCATGAGTTTTGTTTGGACTGAGAGGACTCGATTGTGTCTCCTGGCCAGCGATCACATACTTTGCTAGAGTGACTGCTGTTTTAATACTGAGCTGCTGACACTTCATGCTTTTGAAGGGTTTTTTTTTCCATTTCTGATTATGTGGGTGCTTGTGTCATCACAGGATGATATTCCAGAATTGGCTGAGACATTTCTAGTGAACATCACCGGAGTGGAGTTGATGGGAGATCAGAGCGGGGCAGGCCAACCTCGAATAAGGAGGCCTGGAATGGAGATTGCTGAGATCACAATTCAAGAAAACGATGACCCCAGAGGAGTCCTTCAGTTTAATGTGTCTAAGGTATGATTTTTTTTTTTATTATCCATTTTGTTTTTTGCACATAATAGAGATATGTAAGTATAAGAAAGAGGTTGGGTATTTGGGTGCTTTTTTCAATAATAATTGACAACATCTGTATTTTCAGGACGCTTCTGGATTAGTGTTTGCCTATGAGGTTCCTCCTCCAGGTAATGTCCTGTATCTACCAGTGGTGAGGGTTGCTGGTCGGACCGGTCGGCTTGTGTTGTACTGGGAAGCACAAGCAGTCATTGCTACTACTGACGACTTCGCCCCGTCTTCAGGCAACCTAACATTTCAAGATGGACAGGTTTCTATTTGAATCGACAATCTTAAACATGACCTCTGTTAAAAATAGGGAACCCAGATTACTCATAAATTAAAGCAATCCTTGATCAACCTACAATGGGAGAAATTCTCCAATATTATTCCATCTCTTCCGTCTTTGTAGGAAAGTGGCATGATCGCGATCACCATTATTGATGATGCTGTTGTGGAGTCTACAGAAACCTTTCTTGTCAAACTCACACAAGTAATAGGAGGAGCCAGACTGGGAACTGACACTTCTGTTCTGGTCAACATCCCCGCCAATGATTCACCTCTGGGTCGCTTTGGATTCCAGGAACTAACAGTACATATGAAATAAAAATGCTTCTCTAGAACAACATTCCTCTTTGCTCTCTTCACATGCTGCATTTCTTGTACAGCTCAAAATGATATTCTTGTTCTCTAGATTACTGTCTCTGAGCCCCAGTTTCCTGGTGACCCTGCATCCCTGGCGAATCTGACAGTGGTTCGAAGTGCGGGTGGTGAGGGAACGGTCTATCTCATCTGGGTCCTGGAGCTGCAGGGGAGAGATGATCTACAACCTCATAATGGGACTCTTGTGTTTAATGGGGTGTGTTTCGGAAATTCACCTGGATTCCTGCATTAGAAAGTTTTAAATGGAGATCAAATTTCTTTTGAATTTATGGACTTTTCGATTGTACTAATAATGCACAATGATTTATGATTTAGAACTTTAATTTTAATTTTATTGTATTGAATTACTATATTAATTCTGTATTATATATGTAACTATATATATATATATATATATAAATATATATATATTAAACATTATACTCATTGTTTTGTATTGCAGTAATTGTATTTTACTCATTTTTGCTATTGTATTAATATATATTAAATACTAATACTATACTAATAATTATAATAATCTTGTCATTCTGTCCAGAGTGAGTCGAGAAAATCTTTAGTGATCCAGGCTTTGGCTGATGTAGTGCTGGAGGGTGAAGAGAAGTTCACAGTCCAGCTTCTCTCTGCCAGAAACGAAGCTGTTATTGACCCCACAAGAAGTGAGTGTTTAGGCTATTCTCTGTCATTTCCAGTATTAGTAAACAGGCATAACTGCAACTCTGGAACAATCATGAAAGCCTCTCAGAGCTTATGAAGTGTCCTCATGATATGACTGCAGAGATCTTCCAGAGATTGTGAATCATGAACCTTATGCTAATAGGGCTTGTTAATTTTCATATTTGCTTTATTAGATCTGGCCTCAATTGTGATTAGAGCTGACCGTGGAGCTCTGGGCATCATTGGCATCGCTGACTCTTCTAGGAATGTGCTTATTGGAGAACCTCAGGGCATGTACAATGGCACAGCTCTCATCAGGTACAACCTTTTTTTTTTGTTGCTGTCATTTTACTTTTGAGAGAATTGTTGAATAATATAGTGTGTGTGTGTTACAGTCTTGTCAGAGGGCCAGGCATTTTTGGTGAGATTGAGATATTCTGGAACATCACACCAGCCGACACCAGGGAGTTTGTGGAAACCTCAGGGAAGTTGATCATGAGAGATCGGCAGTCTGCAGCAACCATTCAGCTGATGGTGAGAGAACCAAAAGACATATTTTATGCAGGTTAAAACTGAGCTCAGATATATCTATGGATGGATCTATTCTCATATGTCTATAAAGTTACAAAACACTATTAAACACACCGAAAACTGAAGCCAGATGCCACATGCTATATGGGTATACTTCTCATTTTTATGTCTTGTCTTCTTTTCTCTTTCAGGCTGTGGATGATGATATTCCAGAAGAAAAGCGTCTGTATGAGCTGAGTCTCACATCATTAACTCCCGCTGCAGACATCAGCCCCAGTCGACAGCGTGCCACCATCACCATGGCAGCCAGTGATCTGCCTTATGGTCTCTTCTCCTTCTCCCAGTCCTCGCTGAGTATAATAGAAGAGGACAGATCAGTGAGATATCTTTTTATCCAGTGATTGTCTAACATTCAAACACTTTAATTCAGTGACAGCTGATATACATCGTAATACATTGACATAGCTGAATAACAGTGAGGTCATTGAAAAAAATTCCCTGTTACAGTTTGGATAAAATATACTGTGGTTTTAGGAATACAAACAGATAAAAAGCTATATTATACAATATGATTAATAATGTGTTCTACCTCTTTTTTAAAGTCCTGTCACTCTAAACCAGTTTACCATCACAGATGCTCATGAAAATATAATTTAGACCTTATTTTAGCTGAGTGCTACGATCTGATACAGGTCTCTAATGTCTGTGTATTATTGCTCCAGCTGAACATCACAGTGCTACGTTCCATGGGCCTGTTGGGTAGTGTGTGGGTGAGTTTCCACACAGAGGGGCAGACTGCAGTGAGTGGGCTGGACTTTGAGCAGTCATCAGGCAGGCTACTGTTCAGCCCTGCACAAAGCTCCAGAGTCATTCCACTGAAGATTGTGGATGATTTACTAGCAGAGGGACCTGAGCAATTCTACCTTAACATCACCCAGGTGCAACTCCTCAATGACAGGTAGAGAAACAAAAACCTTGGCATCACTTCAATACAGCATAGAATATTATACGCCACATGTTTTTTTTTATTCTAATCCCCATAGTGCACTCAACTTTACCATAAGAGAACACGGCCTCCAAATAGACCAGCCTCCAGCCATAGGCAATATCTCCTCAATCATGATTGTCATCCTGAAGAATGACAATGTTGAGGGCATCCTGGAATTCGACCCTTCTTTCATTAACATTACTGGTACACACACACAAACACACACACTTTACACACTCACTCAGTAGTCAATCAGTTTACAAGTTAAAATCAGTTTGAAATTAGTGTTACTGACTAAAATCAGCCACCTAATTAATTTATCTCTGAACAGATAGATAGATAGATAGATAGATAGATAGATAGATAGATAGATAGATAGATAGATAGATAGCAAGTGATAGATTTAGAGCAGAACATTTTTTACTGTGTTACCGCAAAGAGCCGCATCATACACATGGGCACACATGAACATCACCTTTTTTTTTCCCTGCCATTTTGAGAGCGAACTTGACACAAATTGTTTACTCAAATGATCTTGCTCCTACTGGGAAACTTTGAGGTATTTTCATCCCACTCACATACGCGTTTGACAAAATTACCGTATTGAACTCAAGCGAAGCGAACACGCATATTAAAAAGGCACAAATACAAACTTCGATATGAGCGTAAGAGCCACATGAAACCGGGCAAAGAGCCGCATGCGGCTCGGGAGCCGTGGGTTGGCCACCCTTGATTTAGAGAGAGAGAGTCTGACTTATATAAAGGAATGGAATTAGTATATATTTTTTTTCATTCTGTGTTGTGGTTTGGGAAAATCCTTCACATGGTGAAACGTTGACATTTAACTTTACTGATTTAAATTAGCTTCTCATTGCCATATATTAATTAAAATCGAATTAAAATCCTGGATATTCAGAAATGAAGAGGGATAAGAATTTGCATTTAAATATTCTAACATTACTACAGAGAGCATCACACACAACCAGTATTTGATTATAAACTGTGAACTGATCAGACTTATTTCCATTTCACTATATTTCACTGTGTGGGGAAATCAGCCTGGTTTTATCCATTTATTCCTGTTCCTTCCACATTTGTTCAGTTCACACCTCTGGGGTTGCCAGGTTTTTCTCAGGCAAATGAGTTTTTCAGGTTCCCCTTCATAGAAGCTCATAAATTTAAGCCACAAGAAACAAGCAATAGAAAATGCACACTAGTAAATTGCAATACAGTGTTGAAAGACAAAATTATGTTTTTAGCAATAAAATTAACAATGCGGTACGATACGATGCGATATGTTGTCCTGTTCATATGTTTTCATTATTGCTTGTTTTAGTTGAGGAGGATGTTGGCACTCTGTCTGTCCCTGTCCTGAGGAGAGTGGGTGTGTACGGGCAGGTCAGCGTCGACTACGTTACCAGAAGCATTACGGCACAGTCTGGAACAGATTACATCCTACAAAACGACACTATAACATTCAGGCCTGGTCAGAACATCAGCCACATTAATGTCTCCATAGTGGATGATTTGGAGAGGTGAGTGAGGCTGAAAGTGTCACTGATTTAAAATTGAGGACAGTTATGTAGTGGGAGATTTCAAATTTGAATATCCTGTTTCGTTTAACACAAATAAATCATCTGAAATTACTCCATACATTTTCACAGGGAATATAACGAGGTGTTTGAAATCCGGCTCACCGCAGCCTCAGGAGGAGCGATACTGGGCACCCGACTCATCGCTCACATTACCATTGCTAAAAGCGACTCACCCAGCGGAATGGTCCGATTCGTCAATCGAACTGTGATCTCCATCCCAAACCCTGACAGCACACTGAGGCTCAGCCTCGTTCTGGAGCGCTTCGGGGGGGTTGTGGGTGATGCCATGGTGAGCAGTATTCCACATGAGGGGAAATGATTTTAAAAACCTTCCATTCGATGTTACTTTATTCAGTCAGCAATGTGATAATGGGAGTCAGGGATCGGACAGCTGACCGAGAATAGATAGATAGAGCTGTCAAATTAATGAGAGGGAAAGCTTAGAGTTGGAGACTACTCCAACTTGCTGGACTACAGTAGGCAATGTTTTCAGTAGAGTAACAACAGATGTATGTGAATATCAATAATTCCTCCATCATTATGCGTAATAATCATGTTCTTCGGAAAACATTCAGAGCCTACGCTGGCTCATTTCAGGTTTTCCTAAATAAAACTTTCAAATTTTAAAAAGAAATTTATTAGCAGCATCATTTAAATGATGGTAAAATGACATTTTATGACTTTAATAATAGACCTTACTTGTTTTTTTTCTCTTCAGACAATAATCCTAATTGTGAAATATTGTTCTCTCTCAGATAACGTGGAACATTCTAGGACCTAACACAAATGAAGTTTTGCTGCCTGTAAACACAGATTTCGGTGAGCCTGTAAATGGATCATTCGATTTCAGAGATGGAGAAGGGGGAACGCGTAGCATCGAGCTCTACATTCTGCCCCATGGTGAGGTGGAAGTGGAGGAAACGTTCATAATTAGACTCAGCCACCTGTTTGGAGACATGGATGTTGACCCCAGAGCAGGCTCTGTCACCCTGCGGGTATGTTGATGTTATACTAGTGACGGTGCTCGGGATTAATATATTCCATAATGTTGTTGTTAGGATGAAATATAATTTAGTGTGGATGTTCAAGTCAGATTGCTAAAGGCACAGATACATAAAATTCTTTGCTTGCAGTTTAGAAAGACAACTTACATGACTGTTTGGGGAAAAATCAATTTACTTTTAATGGGGTTAAACGTTCACTGGGTTCATGATCCGAAGGTCACAGGTTTAAGCTCCAGCACTGCCAAGCTGTCACTGTTGGGCTCTTGAGCAAGATCCTTAACCCTTGTCTGACCCCAACTTCTTAGCAAGTTGGGATATGCAAAGAAAAAACGTTCGCTGTATTATAGTGTACATGTGACAACATAAAGGTTCCATCTTCTCATCTAACATTTTCATATTGAGGATATACACATATGTCCAAATGTCTTTAATCATCTTCTTCTAGCAGTGATTTAATATTTTATTTCACTCGGGCCATGTTGTCACTATCAATCCAACCAGAGAGGGTAAATAAAAACACAAAATGCAATGTAAAAATTATTCTTTTTCTTACTGATTACTGACAAAATCTGCATAATGCATAATGAATCCTTGTGTGTGTGTGTGTGTGTGTGTGTGTGTGTGTGTGTGTGTGTGTGTGTGTATGTGTGTGTGTGTGACAGATTGCAAAGTTTGGTGACCCAAATGGCATAGTGCAGTTCTCTGAGCAGGATCTGAGAGAACGTGTTTATAGTGAACCTGCAGACTATGAAGGTCCTCTAAACATCTCCCTCCTTATCACACGCAGAGAAGGAGTCATGGGAAACATCACTGTAAGAATAACACGCATACAAAACTCTTTTGGAATAATCTCATCCCCTTTGTATCTCCTCATACCAAGGCTATTTTCATGGTGCTACAGTAGCCTTTTGAAGTATCACTTTATTAGTAGTGCATTAGGAGAGACCTTTTTAAGATGGCATGACCAGATAAGTCCAGGCACCTTGAATAATAGTGTCTGTAATAAGATAGGATAAGATAAGATATACCTTTATTTGTCCCACAGTGGGGAAATTTCTATGTTACAGCAGCAAAGAAAAAGAAATAACACTAACAGAAAGTTTCAGTATGACAAAGATTACTAACATTTATTTGTATTTTATTGAATGTGTTTTATTAAACAGAAGGAAAATGATTTATTACACCCAGGTCGATTTCTTTTCCACAGGTATTGTGGGAGATCCTCAGTGACACAGACACAACAGGTGACTTTCTCACACTTCGTGGCTCAGCTACCATTCTGGCCGGTGAGCGTCTAGCAGAGATCGTCCTTACCCTGCTGCCTGATGCCATGCCTGAGCTGGAGGAGGTCTACACAGTCCGTCTGAGCTCTGTAGATGGCGGTGCTGAACTCGATGCCAACCGCAGCAGTGTCCGCCTCCGGGTCCGTGCCAACGATGAGCCACACGGAGTGTTTGCCCTTTTCACTGAGCAACAGAAGCTACTTGTGAATGGCACTGACCGCAGCAGGTACCTGGCGCTTAATATTAGCAGGCTGGCTGGAACGTTTGGTAACGTCAGTGTCGAATACCAAATCAGCTATCCCACTCCTGGCCAGAGCTTCACTGAGGACCGGTCTACTGGGAGAACTGTGGTGAAGGATGGAGAGAAGTCTGCCAGTATCATTGTACCAGTTAGCACACAGGTTTGTCATTCACATATATGTGTGGTGTTATTTCAATATACATGCTTTCCATTTAAATACACATTGTACACCATTTCGTTCACGAAAATTTTATTCTAATGGTATTCTAATCTTATGCTAATGCTTCTAATCATATACAGTGCCTCTTGGATAATCAGGTGTATTAGAAGTGTACCTTTGCAAAAAGAATGCAATGTACTGTAATGATTGATTGAACTCCAGGCAGATTTTTCTTTTTGTCCAGTTTTGGTGAGTCTGTACCCACTGTAGCGTTCTTGTCTGTTACGAATGGACCCTGTTGAGGTCTTCTGCTGTTGTATCCAGTTCACCTCAACATTAAACATTTTTTTTATTTTGAGACGCTTTTCTGTTCACTGCTGTTTTAAAGAGTGATTGAGTTACTGGAATTTTCTGCTCAAACCAGTGTGGTCTTTCTTCTCTGACCTCTATCAGTTTATCAGAAATATTCAAACCAGCCTATGTAGCACTTACAACCATGCCATAATGTCTGATGTTTGATTTTACATGATTTTAAGCAGTGTGTTGCTGTAACGATTGGCTGATAACGACATGAACGAGCAGGAAGTGTACAGGTGTTCCTTATAAATTAACTGCAGTGTTTATTATAGTAATGAGAGTCAGAGTTCTAGATACTTCTATGAACCTGATATTGTGTTGTGTTGGCAACAGAGTCTGGACTTAAAACATATTTATGAGTAACTACTTCTTTCATTCTAATGAAGCTCAATGTAAATTTTTTTGCTAACATCCTGTTCTTCTTTGCAGGTTTTCTTTGTAACAGGTTTTAACATCACAGTACAACTGATGAATGTCAGTTTGATAGGACCTCTGCTCAGCTCTCCTCCCCGTGTGCGGCTGGATGCAAAGATTGCCCTTGTGTCTGTACCTGAAGAGGCTGCCAATGCTGAAGTCAGTTTCCATATTCCATATTTATTACTCAGCTAAAATGCAAAACCAAATTCCCACCAGAGGGCACTATAGTTACACTTACACTATAACTTGCACTTTTTTGTACTTTCCATTTCCATCAGCGACTTTCAGGTTTATATTTTTTTCCTAGTAAATGAATCACCCTCTTTCCAGGTGGGCTTTGCCTCCTTAGACCTGCAGGTGTCTGATGTCAGGAGCGGCCGATGCGATGCAGCAATCAACAGGCTCGGTCTCTATGGAGATGTGACTGTGCAGTGGAGAGCTGGATTCCCTCCTGGACAGACTCCATCAGGCTACCAGCCCGGTGCAATCACTCCCAGCTCAGGTTAGTAGTTATCATCAAACTCAGACACAAAGGACATACAGATATTCACACTGTTGATCTCAAAGTTCGAGACTGATAGTATTAAATAATAAAACTGAAGCATTAGTGCCAACGCATATATATAGTATAGTTCACGTAATTCACGAAATTATAGTTTAGGTCTTTGCACTTTTCCCAGTGTTGCTTAATACTGTGTTTGCTGTTTCACTTATTGTCTGTAGGCACTGTGACCCTGTCTCATGGCCAGAGGAACATACTCGTATCTTTTGTAGCTGAGTATAATATGTCTGTGCCTGTTACACATGCAGTACACCTGACTTCTATAGAGTCCATGTCACCTGGAGGAGCTAGATTCAGGTAATACCTGCTTTATATGTCCCTTTAAATCCATGTAATTCTATTTTTATTGTTGTTGTCATCATTGCACCCTAATGAGACTATGAGGTGGAGCCTAAATTATACTTGTGACATTAATGAGGCTGAGCATTAAAATATTTGATAAAATTCCACTTAGAGGTTTTTGAAACAAATCACTCTGTATTTTTCTTATCATTTTATATAATGTGAAAACATTGTTCTAATGTTTATATATTGTTTTATTGTTCAGACCTGGTTACACCGTGGCAGAGGTGGAGTCACTGGGACTGTATCAATTTCATCCTGACTCTCTGAAGCTGGCTATTACAGAGGACGTGCACACCGTCACTATCTATGTCCAGCGCCTCTATGGCTTTCGCACCAACCGCACCCAGCTATACTACAGGACCTGGCCGGGTAGTGCTCTTGCCGGCGAAGATTTTACCACAGTGCACGATGGGCAGCTACTTTTTGAAGGCCGCCAAAGAACTGCTGCCATCAACATCTCCATTCTGGATGACTCACTGATGGAACCTAACGAGACATTTTATGTGAACTTGACTGATGTTCGCGTTATCAGTGCAGGTTCTACTTCTCCCAGTGCTCATCCACGTATTGTAGCTGAAAACAGTGTTTCTGCTATTACCATTCTTGCCAGTGACACGGTTATTGGGTTTGGATTATTAAGTATCGGTCCAGCAATGAGCCGCACTTCTGAAGACAGGCTGGAGGGGGCGCCGCCTCAACAAGTCACCCTAAGAGTGCGCAGGACAGCAGGGGAGACAGGGGTGGTAAGCGCCCGGGTGCGAGTTTATGATGGTGGTCTTGTTTCTCCTGAGCTGTATGGAGCACCTTTCCTTCAGGAACACAATGGGACATGGGCAAGGGAAAGGGACGACTTTACACTGGAGTCACAGACGGTCACTCTGGTGGAGGGGCAAACAGAGGCTGAGGTCAGACTCTTTATTCTAGATGACCAGGAGCCAGAGGGACAGGAGGTCTTTTATGTCTACCTTAGTGACCCAGAGGGGGGAGCGCAGATCATCAGCTCTCCAGATCAGAGTGGCATCACTTTCTTTGCCAAAATCATTATTCTAGGTAAGTGCATTGTTTGTCCTCTGTTGCCACTTTGTAATGGATTTGTTTGAAGATAAACTGACATCTGTTGTAATGTCAAAACGTACATCCCAGTATCTTTCATTGGTTAACTTTTTACTTTGGTTTATCAGTCTATTATGATACTCTGAAATTTGTTAAATAAGGTTTCAATGAGACAAGGATATTGAATTAAATATAGAGTATAGAATTCACATTCAAAATGTAGAAAAGTTAACAAAAAAGAACATTTTCGAGTAGAGAATTGTAAAAAATTCTTGTAATATGGATGTTACAATTCCAAACAAGTAACAAAGCTTTAAAAAAACAGAAAGCTAATTGTCTCTATATCTAAAATAGTTACATATATTACAAAAAGAACTGATATTTATTTTCTGGCCTGGAAATCTATCTTCACCTCTAGGCCAAGCAAAGGTGCCCAAAACCCTTTTCTTAAATATCTGTCTATACTGCAAACATACTGTGGTTTCAAGAGAAGGCATAGCGTTTGTGAATAAAATGTGAAAGCTTGTAAAAAAAAATTACAAACTGTTCCTAGCAGCCGTTCTAATCTAAGCAAATGTTTGATCAGTTTTATGACGAATGCTTTCTATAATGTATTCCTCTCAGGAAGTGACTTTCACAATGGAATTGTGGGCTTCACTTTGACTTCTCAGTCAGGCCAGGTTCTGGATGAAGACTCAGACAACAGGACAGTAGTACTCTTCCTCCAGCGGCAGGAAAACAGGTAAACATCTTCTGCATCTTTCACTGTCAAATTCCTAATGTTACTGCTTTCCACAGTTCACAGTGCTGTACAGAATGAACTCTGTGGCTGTGTGTTGTGTGTTGACAGAGCATTTGAGGATGTTTTTGTGTCCTGGAGGGCCACATTCAGCCTCACAGCTCCAGCATTGCTCAGTGAGGGAGTTAATCTGACACAAGAACTGCAGCAGACTTCAGGAAGTGTGCTGTGCAGGAGAGGACAGGTTCTCTGTCTCCTCCAACTAGAGGTTCGGCCAGATCAGGTACAAAGGCAGAAGGATGCTGTCGGAGAAACTAATACCAGCTGTCTAATCATATGTCGCCTTCTCTCACTTGTGTACATTTTCTCTGATGCTTCTTAATTTCTTGTGCAGCATGTATTGTTACCTTGTGAGTTTTGTCTTCTGAAACTCTGGTTTCCTCCCAAAGTCCAATGGCGTGCAGTGAAGGATGATTGGCATCGCTCAGTTGTCCGCAGTGTGAATTGGTGTGTGTGTGTTGGGGGAGAAAATACAAATTAATAGATAGATGGATTGATGATTAAAGCACTTTCTAAACCCCACACATGGTACAAAGGATGGTATAAAATAGTGTCGTTATTCCATAGTGTCATTTAACCTATTATTAACGTGTCAGCTTTGACAGATCTTTTCCATTTCCCTCCCCACTCTACAAGATCTTTGAATCTCCTCCGGTATTTTTGCTCTTTGCAGGATCCTGAGTTCCAGGTGTGGTTCCTGGTGGAGATCTATGAAGTAGGAGATGGTGCGGCTATTAACCAGAGTGCTCGCGTCGCTAACATCACCATGCTGGAAAGTGATGACCCACAGGGCCTGGTGTATTTTGCCGTAGGCTCTCGGCTGCCTGTGGCCACGCTCCAAGCGAACAGAGTCACTCTTCAGGTCTATAGGGAAGGCAGTGTGGCATCAGCTATATCTGTGAAGTATCGATTACAGGTGAGGTGCACTGACAGACTGTACATCTACTCAAACAAAAACAGTCAGGGAGAGAAATTATATTGCTATACAAACATACACACTGCTGATGAAGAGTAGTAATCTCCCTCACACACACAAACACACTCAGACAACCTGTTGTTCTTTGACTGCAAATTCTCATCTCTCTTGAGTGTATTTTATTTGTTTCTCAAAAAAACTCTCTGTGTGCACAGACCTTGTAAAGTATCTTGAGACTCCTGAAAACACATTCATGTCTAGCAGAAGTCTAAGGGCAGTATCTGAATGTCTTTACAAAGCTTTTATATTACATTTTATCTAGTGAAACTGAACAAAAACACATTTAATTCAGTCTGCTTATGCTTTCTGGTTATTTAGGAGAAAATAAGACTGATTTATCCTTTTAATCTTCCACAGGAGCTCCCAAAGGCTGAGTCTATTGGTCCCACTCTGATCTGGCCTGCTGTGGCTGATGCAGATTTCATCATGGCCAGTGGTTATCTTACATTTGATATTGGGCAACACAGCACTGGTTTGGATATCAGCCTCACACCTAGCGTCGGCTCCTCAAACCCCACACCCAAACGTTTTCACGTAATTCTCTCTGATGCCACCGGAGGTGCCCGGGTTCACCCAGTGTACGGGACGGCAAACGTAACTCTGGTTTCAGACACTGACACTCAGGCTGTGTGGGCACTGCTGGAACAGCTTCATCAACCTCTGGATGAGACACTAATTAACCGTGTGCTGCAAGGACTTATTAATAAAGTCAGCACTGACATGACGCACGAACAGATGAGCGCCGTGCTGGATGCAGCGTGGAAGGTGAGGATGAGTGTGTGGCTTTGCCATTGCTTATGAGTTTATATTAGCATGTTTTTGAAACTGAGTCAAAATTGTGTTCCCAGTCTAGCCTTCATATCCAATGACATAGTGTAGGCAAGCAAATACGTGTTTTTTTCGCCATTCATTTTATACAGTGGCATACAGTATTACATAAAATTGTGTTAAGCAGAGAATGAATGATTTTCAGTAGTTATGTTCTGAGTCATATGTAGTGTAATGGAGATGGAGCTGGAGATGGTGTCCTCACTAGATCTACTAATGCTGTGTAGGCTTTAGTTTGAGACAGTACTAGATATTGACTTGTTGGACTTGGGAACTACATGTAAAGACAAAGACGGATTAAACATGAAGCTGATCAGCAGGGAATCATTTACATAAAGGTAATATTGTAGGTAAGATTTGTCAGAAAATATAACATGTCCATCGTGACTTTCATTACATCGAGATCTTGAGCGAGGCTGAGCAGACTCCTCTGAAAGACAGCAGCCGCGCTTTGACCTACGACCTCCTCTGCACCCTTGCCAAGCCGAGCCGCACAGACACCCGAGGCCTGAGCTATTTGGCAACAGTAGCCGAGCGTTTTGCCTTCTCGCTGGTTAGCGACACACCGTGCAGCACTGATGATAAGAGGTAAGAGTTTCAAGTCTACAATTGCATGAGTTAACAAGCTGGACCAAAAATTTTGCATAAAACCTGTTTGAATTTATAAACCAACAGTAATGCCAGATCAATCCTAATATGGCTGTTATGGTGCTGTACATTTATATGACCATATCTAGTATAATCTGGTCACTACCAGACCATGAATCATATTCTGTTCAACCCCCTAAATTCTGATCATCACTTAGCTATAGATCCAGCTGAATTGTTTGTAAGTCCTGTTCTTCTCTTTTGAATACTGTATTTTAATTTCTGTTAATATTTATATAAACAGTCAAATTCATGGAACATGTTAAGTAATTCTCCTGATGGCTGCTGTTTCAGTTCAAAATGTATGATTTATTTAGTTGATGTTTTACGGTCGTTACTGAATCTGATCTATGCACTTGCAGGGCAGAAATCTCTGCTGTGGTATGCAAATTATTTTTCCCTGCCAATCATAAACCCATTCAGGATATTGGTTCAGGTGAAGGTTAAATGCACTTGTTCATTTTATTGCAAATAATCAATTATGTAACTGGATTACTTGACTCCAATTTATAAGGTTAATGTAACCGATTCAATCAGTTATATTACACAAGTCTGTCAGCCTGTAATACTGAACATTTCACTATTTGCCTTTTTGGGTTTGATTCCTGCCTCCACCCTGTGTGTGGAGTTTTCATATCCTTCTTGTGCTTCAGGGGTTTCCTCCGGGTACTCTGGTTTCTTCTCCCAGTAGGCTGATTGTAGGATAGGTTTCTTCTCCCAGTAGGATATGTACTGTAGGCTGATTGGCATCTCTAAACTGTCCAGCGTGTGTGTGTGTGTGCGTGTGTGTGTGTGTGCGTGTGTTCGCGTGTGCGCGTGTGCGTGTGTGTGAATGTCATCAGGCCCTGCAGTGGACTGGCATCCAGGGTACCCCCTGCCTTGTACCTTGAGTTCCCTGGGGTAGTCTCCCAGCTCATGACCTTGTGTAGGACCAGCGGTTCGGAAAATGGATGGCTGGGTGGTTGAAGAAATCTAGGTTTATTTACACAAAGACAAAGCACTGAGTGTAATGGATTTTTTCTTATATAAATGAACCAGTATCTCCACTTAGAGGGACATACTTTATAGTCTTTCTAACACACAATGAGGAAGATGGAAGTCTATCCCAGCCTAAAAGTTGCCTTTAAGTCTTGTGTTGTCTTTGACCAAATGGAGCCAGGTTATTATTGTTTTAAACAAGGAAGCTAGGAGAGACTGTATGATCACCAGTGTGAAGAAAGAAGTCCAGAGATCACCCTAATGTGTGTGTGTGTGTCTGTGTGTGTGTGTGTGTGTGTGTGTGTGTGTGTGTGTGTGAGAGTGCATAATCACTGTTTATTTTTTCTGTATCCCCTCTGGAAACAGTGTCCCCAAAAGTTGTAGATATGTCATATGTCCCCATTTTCCTTCTTTGCAGGTGTGTGTGTGTGTTTGTGTGTGTGTAGGAGACCTTGTATACAGCAGAACATATGGTCATATTGTTTAAATGCCATTTCTTGAACTTTTTTAACCATTTCCTGAATTATTTACCATGAAAATGGTGTTAAAATCTACTACAGAACATGACAGAAATATACTGCTATAATATAAATAGAAGTTATAAAGCAAACTTAAATCCATTGATTTAAGAATTTCTCTTGCGTTTTGTTTACTGAGGGACCTGACATCAGGCCCTACATATAACTCTATTGTTCCACTTTTAAAATCAACCCTTTTGACCCACACGGTATATAAAGTGTAAATTGATTCGTCTGTACCATTTCTACAGAGGAAAGACCCTGGACACATGCCCTTACTTCACGATCACAGCATACCACTGGTATCCCACAGACATCAACGCACACACCTTTACAGGTACGAACAGCGATACCGTCACCTTGCCCGATGCCTTGCTGGAGGTACCTGTTCTGCCTGGGGGTGGCATGTCTCTTCTTGCCTGTCAGAAATTACACTTCATTGAGTACCACACTGAGCACTGGTTCCTCACTAACACAAAAGGCAGCGCTCTCAACAACAAGGTGAGCAAAGCCAACTGTGATTCATTTTCAAATCAGCAGGCAAATTGTGTGAATTCATTTTCAGAGATTATTTCATACATGAGTAATTCTGCTGAAAGGGTGTGATACATTTTTATTTCATTTCCTGATGCTCCTAGCAACTGCTTGTTCAGTTTTGAGATAGATGTTTATTATTAATTTAATGATTCATTACATTTTATTAATACTTCCACCAGGAAGCTTGTGCTTTATTTTTATGTAAGGAAGCTTACATTAGATCCCAGGCATATTTCAGCTGGGGGTTTCTTTAAGGAAGTAAAAAAAAAACACTGCAGAAATGAAAAGCCAAAAAGTGGAATTTGTACCTGTTGTGCTTGTGACCATGTTCAGCTCTGAATGCTTTTGTCACACTCCACAGCAGTGATTAATGACATATTAACTACACTCAGGACTTTAAGAATTTGTAGTTTTCCTGTTAGGAGTATTTCTGTTGTTACTTAGACTACTAAGGGAAATACATTTATAGAAAAGTTCCACAAAAAGAAAAACTTTTATTTTTTTCAAAATAATGTTTCTAGTTCCAAAATAGATGATAATATCAAACCCATTTCTGTTCTCTGAGATGCCTGAAGTGCTTGTTCATAAGCTTCTAAAATTTGAAGGTGTTATCTTCAACCATTACATTTCTGTGTATGTTTATCCCAACAGAGGCAGAAACGTCCTGACTCATTTTATATCAGATTTGTGGCGATAAAATAATTTATTTGTTTATACTGATCGAACTTATCAGACGTCGATTTTTATTTCTCTGGTGGAAAACTTTGTACATTACTTAAGTGCATAGGTATTTTAACAACAGACACATCCTAAATACTCAGTAAAAAAATGCTGAATATCACTTCATAAGAAGAAGAAGATGATGTTCAGTTTTATGAGACTCTAAACACAGTATATAAGCTAGCAGCTTTATTTCAATTGTTATTACAAAGTAACACACACGAATCTTGAGACACTTGATCCATGAAATACATTATAGCACAAAACCTTGTAATGAAGCGACCCTGTGGATTGGATTTAAACAACTGTCCAGATGGAGGCAGTGTTGTTCAGTCACTCAGTTAGCAGTCACTCACTTGGGTCATGCTGCTTTCCTTCTTTCTGCTTGCTGTATTTGTAATTTACACGTGTTATATATTAAAGCACAATTCCAGTTTGTCAATACTGCAATTTCCCAGAAGACTTTGTTTGTATATTCTTGGTATTTGGTCATAGATATAAACCTAGCCAGTTTGTTATTATTTGTGTGTGTGTGTGTGTTTGTGTCAAGTGAAAAAGCTTTTATTGTCATTTCGACCATATATAGCTTTTGCAGTACACAGTGTTTGTGTGTGTGTGTTTGTGTGTGTGTCTGTCTGTGTGTGTGTGTGTGTGTGTGTGTGTGTGTGTGTGTGTGTTTGTGTGCATGTATGTGCAGGTATTCTCTGTTAGTCTTCAGGGTCGGGAGTCCAGACCTTTAGCAGATGGTAAAGAGGTGGTTTACCGCATACACACACCAGACCGCCGGGCGAAACCCCGTCAATCCCTGTGCCTTCTGTGGAACCAGGAAGCTGAAAGGTGGTTCACACACACACACACACACACACACTTACTGAACTATCACATTGAGGACCTGACTGACACAAATAATAATGCAGTTATTTAAATCTATGTTACACCTAAATCTTTGGCCTCTGTAACCAAAAGGAAGCACGTTCATGTGTTTTTGTTTGTTTTTACAAGCTGTCATTTTTCTTGTGCGTTTTAACCAAATGCCCCCCCCCCCCAGGTCAAATCTCTGCTATCATTATTCCTATCCTTGTGGGGACATTGGTTTCTTATGAAATCTTTTGTTCTAATGACGTATATTCAGTTAAAACTTGTGTGACATTTATTTTTATTGGTTCTCTTCTTTAGCTGGCTGTCTGATGGTCAGTTCTGTCGAGTGATAGATGACAGCCAGAACTTTGTCGAGTGTGCCTGTTCACATCTGTCCATCTACACAGCGTCCGCTGAGATCGGCTCTCTGTCTTCATATAACGAGGCTTTCTACACCGCAGGCTTCATCTGCATCTCAGGTTCGAGTCTGATTATTTCTTTAATCACATTGAAATAGGCCTGGCGAGTTAAGATTTGCCTTCCTAAAGCTCTTTCTTTAGTTACAAAAATTACAAATCTGCTTTCTAACGTGTCGTGTCTCCTTCGCCAGGCTTTGCCTTGGCCATCATATCTCATGTGCTGTGCTCCAAATTCCCCATGTTTGCTGCCAAACTGCTCACACACATGATGGTGGCCTGCTTAGGGACACAGGTAGGACTTGCTTTGTGCGTTTCCCTTTTTCTTTGTCTGTAATAGGGTTTATTTTTGCAGTTTTTTCCTGTTTTTGCCCAGTTGCTATTTTCCTGGTCAGAAATGAACCCACCTACAATGACGTGGCTGGTGCCACAGACTGCATGACATTTGAAGTTTGCTGACACAAAGCAAGCTTTGGCACAAATCTGTGCCTCCTTTTAACTCAGACACAACAAAGTAACCTGTATACAGAAAGGGGTTAAAAGTCCTTTTTCTGTAAATACTATTTGTAGCATATATAATTAAATAAAAGTATTTAACTGAATCATTTTATTCATAATAAATAAGAACAAACAGCTGAGTGACTGTTCCATGTGATTCAGACATTCAGTGTGTTATTACACACGTGACATCAGAATATAGCTAACAAAGCCAAACAAATACAGCTGAATGGCCACACATTATCACACATAAGCACATCACATAGCAAGAAATGCATTTGTAATGATAACTATAAGTGAAATCCACAATTTCTCAATTACTTTATTAGGAACACATCTAGAAGTCCCATACAGCTCAGTTCACATCAATCAACAAAACGTGATGTCATGATCGTGACATGACTTCTGGTGACAGACAGACTGACAGAGCATTTCAGAAACAGATCTCCTCTGACTTTCATTTTTAGACAGAATGGTGCAGAAAATACGTTCAGTGAGGGCAGTTCTGTGCATGGAAACACTGTGATAGAGAGAGTTCATTCTCACAGAAATGCTTAAATAGCCACTCTTTGCAAACGTGGTGAGCAGAAAAGCATCTCAGAATCCATAACACACTAAAACTTTGAAGCGAATGAGCTATAACGAGAGGAAAAGACCGCGTCCGGCTCACCTTCTGTCAGAAAAGGACAAGAATCTGAGGTCAGAGTGGGCCAAACTGGAAAGCAGAAGTTGGAAAGAACAAACAGCCAACGTGTCTATTTGCATTATGATAATGAAGGTCCGAGCTTCATGCAAAAATCTTCATGTTTATCTCCAGGTGAAGCCGTGTATATCAAAAATCTGCTGCTTTCTTCTACACTGAACCAAATGAACTTCAGCTTATCAGTTCACTACGTTGCACCTTAATCCTGTCCATTATTTGACTGCAGAATAAATCAAATAACATGAGGTTATTCAGAAAGCTGAAAGAATGCAGAATGTAGAACCATGTATTCTTCTTTTCGAACCCCTGCTGACTAGGTGATCCTGGCGTAGAAAGATATTTCTAGGAATTACATGATAACAGCTTGAATGAACACATCTAAATAAGACCGTATGGGCTACCAGGGTGACAACCCTGCTATCTCAAGTCTCCCTTCCCATAAAACCAGAGGAAAAAGAGGGGGAGGCAAGTGGCTAGTGGACTGATGCTTGTGAACAGGTGAGCTTAACCAGATTGGGGATTTTCCACTGGCCCTGAATTAATATCACGGAGCTGAATAACATGAAGATGCTCGGGGTCTTAGCAAAAAGGCAGTCACTAAAAAGCCTGTATGCATTCTGTTATTCATTAAATCTTTTTGCTTTTTCTCTCTTATCACGAACTCTTTTGAATGGAAAATTCCATGCTGGCCTTTTTAGCTGCTGTGGTCATCACAGAGACACAGGCTCAAACTTGTCTTTCTTGTCTGCTTTTGTGCTGTTCGTTTTAATGCTTTGTATTTAAACAAGAAAAAAATGGCTACACATTCTATATTTTTTTGTGAATAACTATAACTGTGCTTATGGTTCTTTTGTAAGTGGGAAATTATTCCATACATCCCCTGAACGTAAAGCTTGTGCAGTTCCCCAAGTGACTTTTTAATCAATTGTCCCAAGGGTAATCATTGAAAATTAGAATTTCTATTAAAAAAAAAATATAAAAAAAGGCTTACAAAGAAATATTACGAACTTACACAGAATTCTAAGCACATTTTAGCGTCAACAAAAAATGTACTGGGTATTCTATCAGTAAACTGGCAGTGAAACCATTTCTGATTGATTTTGCACTCTGTACTAATGTGTGTTGTCTCTAAAGTTCTATATATAGTCATGCATTTGAATGGTTTATCTGTAAATCAACAATCCTGTGGTATTTGGCTGCTCCGATGTTTTCTTGGCCAGCTCTGTCATCGTATCATTAGTCCCTGCACAGCCAAACTAACCAAAGGTCTAGATTTGATTCTCGCAGTGTCATTTGAATGTGGAGTTTGTTTGATTTGTTGTTTTTCCACATGAGAACAGGGAAGTGTCAACACATGGATATTTGGATATTTCAAAAATCTGTTTGGTACTAAAAAAAAAAAACGGCCCAGTGAGTCTAAAGTCATTTTAGGCAGTAAACATAATTCAGGATGTCAGAAAAGATGTCAGAGTTTATTATACAAAGGAGATGAGAGCAGCATGACCTCAGAAACTTCACAACATGATGTCACTGGTACAGCTTAAGCCCAGAACAGCAGGTTACAGGAAAAGGGTAGAGAGAAAAAAAACTGGTCCTGATCCAATGCAGGAGCAAGCATAAGGCTCTTCTGCCTACTGCTTTAGAAAAAATATTTCATCTAGCACTGTAAGGCAGGAATATAAATCTATGTCTGTGTCTATCTATGTATATACATGGGATCTTATGGGCCAGGTAAAACCAGGTAGATTCCTTCCTCGCAAAGGTGTGGATTAGACTTTTAATGCTTAATTTTTAACGATTAATTTATAGATAGTTTGAAGTGGTTTTGTTTTCGGCTCCTTAATAAAGGGGAAGCGATAATTCTACACAAATCTTATGAGGAATTTATATTTTATTTTTACTAAATATATGAAGTTATGCAACAGCACAGTTGAACTCTGATATCTACAGAAAATACGTGTATGTTATTTCATATACTGTAGTTGCATTGCTCTGACAGCAGCCCTGTCTGTAACGAGTGATAATATTAATGCGCTTGTATTACATTGTTATTGTATTACGCTTGTTATACATAGTCATGTCTATAGTAACAGCGCATACGCAGGGACATATACGACACCCCCTCCACATAAACGATAAAAGACTAATAATGGATATTTTCTTGTTATCAAAGAGAAATGTTTTGCAATTTATGAAGTTTTTTTTTATTAGTTTTTTGAAAGATTCCCAACATGAGAAAGTTTAGAGGCCAGAGGAGTTTCTACTTTCCTGTTTCTCAGTAAAATGACAAAAAAAAGAGAAGCTAGTGACTGAATGACTGTTTATTTTTGCTTTGTCATTTAAACAGTACATTATTGCTTACTACACTATCAATCTAAATGATTCGGATTCATTATGCTTTTAGTTACCACTTTGGACTAGTGTCATAGACTCTAAACATAAGATGTCTGCTTTGAACTTTACTTGTGGAGATTATACTTCTTTGTCTTTTCAAAGATCAGTTAGTCTGGATCAGTTTGCAAATCAAAAGAGAGCGCATAAATAAAGTGAAGTAAAAACTCTCCTCTTTAGCTATTCTCTGATCTGGCGAGCTGCTTTCAGCAAAATAATTCATGCATGTGTAAATCTGTAACTGAGCTGTGGCTGAACTATGGCCAGTGTGTTTTTCATACACTGATCAGCTTTTTTTGATTAGTGTGATCCACTGCAATACTTCACTGGGACACGTTTATACTTAGCATTACAGCAGGAAAGGTTTTACACCTTTAGAACCACGTTAGGCCCTTTAACTACAGTATACCAAGAATTTCTAGCTTGGTGTATTATTTTCAGGAATATATTAGAATCTCAAGTGACTTATTCAAACCGTGGGCAGTCATCAGTTACACATGATTTTCTGAAAGGTATGTATTAAAGACATACAGTTCAGTCATAACAAATGGAAGTACCCTTGAATTAAGGTTGTTTTCTGAACTTTATCCTTTTAGTCTTTTAACAGTTCTTGTTAAGGTTTTCGAGGACAGGGTCAATCTGTGTCACTCATACATGCTGTTGTAACACACCCAACATTGATTTTGAGCATTTGATTCTGGGATTTTTTTTTTTTTTTTTACTAATATGTCAGATGTTCAGAGTATTGATAAAATAATTATTCAGTTTTAATAGGTTTACATCTTTACAGGACAGGACAGGACAGGAAGGCAGTGGTGGCTCATCCATATGGGCATATGGGCATCCATGATGGCATGTGGTAGCCTAGTGGTTAGAGTGTTGAATGGAAGGTTGTGAGTTTGAACCCCACGTCCACCAAGCTGCCACTGTTGGACCCCTGAGTCATGCCCTAAACCCTCAACTGCTCAGTTCTATAAAATATGTAAGTCACTCTGGATAAGGGCGTCTGCCAAATGCCGTAAATGTAAATGGCATGCTGGGCACCAGGTATATCAGCTGTTCAGCAATTATTAAGACTCACCCACAAGTCATTCCATTGAAATAACAAATATTCTCAACTTAATTTTTTAGGTTATATTGTTACTAATCAATAAAATCTCTGATCATGAGTCACTATTCGATTTGATTTCTGATCATTCTCTGCTTTTCTAAGGAGAATGTTAGCAGCCAAGAAAAATCTGCTCTCAGTACTTAGCATTCCCACTTGATAATCATTGTGAAGCACTGAGACTCTTACACATAACTCAGTTTTTCCAGTAATAATAAGTACAAAGTATTTGGAAAGTGCATATTTTTTTCCAGACTGTTGTATAATTTGATGCTGCAGCATTGTCAACCTCGTCACTTAGCTTTGAGCACCTTATCCCAGGTTGGCTGTGTTTGTAATTACTCACTAATAGTGCTCTGTGCTTGAAGAAATTTCATCAGATTTATCAGATTTTTAATAATTCATACATACATCCCTTTCTGTCAGCTGGTAAAGGATTGCACTGATTTCTTTGATAAGTACGTTTTGGCTGGCAAACAGATCATAACTATGCAGTCTGGCAGCTGGCCGAGCATTGATCTACATCGGTTACACAGGGGGCAACAGTGGGTTACCTAAAAAAAAGTAAAAGGAAAAAAAAGATCAGAATCAGCTGGAGAGGTCAAGCCACCTGTCTCTCCTTCTGTCCTACCTCTCACAACTGAAGATTGTAGTGAGTGGAAAGTTACCCAGTAAAGCTCACCTGGCTTTGTGTGTCATCAAGGCTAGGGCTCTTCATATGAGCGGCAATAACACATTTAACTAGGGCAATTAGCTAGCAAGCCCAGGCAATAAAAAGGTCTTTAGCTTCATATGTATGCAAGCTGCACTCAGTGTCGGTGCTAAGGTATAGAGATACAAGGACACACAGAGACATAAACATGTACATGTCTGGAGCATAAATAGGGGTCTGAGTGTGTGAGTGGATATTCAAAGCGAGATCTAAGCCTGGTTTCTTTTTTACATTTAAAAAGCAGCGTCTCAGCGTCTCAGCTCCTCAAGTCTGGGATTATATCACGCTCACAATATAAACATTTTAACTCCGATACGACAGAATTTTGTATACAGGTTTTTTCAGAGATTTCTAAACACTGCAGCTACTTGTAAGGTCACAACATCAAATATTTACATAAGGATTATATCTTATAGTACATACTGTACTGTTTCTCACTACTAGTGTGGGATATAAACCAGGACAGGCAATGCATAAGGGTACATAGAAGAGAATAGCTTTAAATCTAAAGCTTAAAGGAGCTGATAACATTTAACAAGGCCCTCAATTTATTTTTAATATGTTTAAATAATTATACAAATGGAATTAGATTTTTTTTTGGCCAGTTCACGGGACATGACTGCTGCAGGTTTATTTATTCTCTAATAATAAATAAACACAGTAGCATAAACACAAAGTTGGACTACTGTTCGGAAGGATGTGAGTTCGAATCACAGGTCCACTAAACTGCCACTGTTGAGCTCTATAGCAAAGCTATTAACGCTTAATTGCTCTCATGTATAAAAAGATATAAATGTACTGTAAGTTGATTGAATGTTTTAAGTTGAGTAAATATGTAGTAATTAAAGGTAATGTCTGGCACACACATATTCAAAGAAACACAGATAAGTAAGTAGACTTTGTACAGCAGTATTTTGTGTAATAGTACAACAATTCATTTAAATGGCCAATAATTAAATCACAAGTGTTTTGTGCTACCACAAGCAACCAAAACTGCTTCCTGCACAGGTTCTACAAGTTTCTGGAAATTTCCTGGAGGAATAATCACCAGTCTCAGTCCAAAAGGTATTTCCTCAATCTGTGTATTAATGATGGTGGTGGACATCCTTGTCTAACACACTGCTCCAAAATCTCTCATCGGTGATTTGAGGACAGTGAAGGTCATAGCATATAACTTACATCATGCTCATACTGACTAAACTATTCACACCAGGATAAAGTTCAGCATTGAGGTACAGTAACAGTTCTGTAAAAACGAACCTAAAAACATGCCAGCAAAACAGCCAGACAGCAAAATTTGTCATCATTTTTGTAAATAATATAGATGGTGCATACATGGTCCTTGAAATGGAAGTTGTAAATTTTATTTTGAATATGTAATTTTATTTTGAATATGTAATAAAGTGGCCAATTATTTGAACTATAGTGAAAGATAACATTTTAAAAAATATATATATACTTTCAGGTCTGTTGTTAGGGGGCGATGGTTCAGAGGTTTTGGTTGCTTAGTGATTAATCTGTTTGTCTCATACCTCCTGGTTTTGGGGTTTTGATCCTCACCTCCCTCTGTGTGTGGAGTTTTTAATGCCTGTGTTTTAGCAGTTTACTCTGGGTTTCCTCCTCAGTTCAAAGACCTGCATTACTGATCTCTAAACTGTCTGTAGTGTGTGTAAATGTGTGTGTGAATGAGTGATTTTGCACTGTGATGAATCAGCACCCTGTCCATTGTGTCCCCTGCCTTGCCCCTGGACAAACACCAGGTTCTCTGTGACCCTTTGTAGGATATTAACTTGTTAAATAATTAAACAATGTCTGATCAGAGTGAACTGTAGTGTGTACTGAGTATATGTGTGTATATGTAGTGACTCTACTTGTTAATTACTTTAAATATTAGATTATATCGACTTTATATGTTTGTTTGTTTTTGCCGTTCCTTGCAGTTCTGGTTGCACAGGGCTATTTTTTCTTTTGTTTAGACATTACACATTGCTCTAAAGGCTAACCAGGTGAAATTTCCCTCGAGACACCGTAGGCATTTTTCTCAGAAAAATAGGGACTTGAGAGAAAGTCCTGAATTCTGAGGGTCACGGCTCCACAGTTGACTGTAGATCAATGAGTCAATGAGTCATTTTTTTCTTTGTAGGGTTGTAAATTAGCCTGACTTTCACTCATAGAACTTCACCAGATCTGCTGTCTGTAATGCAGCTTCCTCTCTAACTGTAATATTATCATAAGATTTGTTTTTCCCAGCATGACCATCATTATGCATCATTTGTTGATGGAACTGCTGCACTTTGAGATTCTTTGACACCAATGATCTTAGTAGTGGTGTTTCTTGGCATTTCTGTCTCTCTGGAATAGAAAATGTAATAGTAATTTTGTCCCTATATGAAGTACATTTATTGTATGTCTGCATAACATGGCTCTTATTTGCCTGCATATGTATTTTACTCTATTATCATGTTGAAACAGCATAAGCCAAGGCATAAGCACACATCCTTTGGTGATCTGAACTCAATTTCAAATCATATCAACACCTTTATCAACGGAAATCTATTTTTTTTTTTTTTTAGAAATATTGTTCCTGGCCTGTCAACACTGCAATTATAATAATCCTGTCCCCAAGACAGGAAACAGGTCAAAGAAGTGACAAGAATAAACACTACCCTTCACTACGTGCTCATGTCTTACAGGAAGTGAAAGTATTGCAGTCATGGAATAAACTCTTTTGTTTATAAATGCAGAAAGTTAAACTCCCTGGCTCAGTTGTTCAGCCCTGAGAGACAGACTCAGTGGCCGAATTCTGTGTGACGCATGTGAGCAAGTTTATCCTGACCACTTATTTACCGTTAGGAGCCAGCCCCAGGTTACGTCAAGAATTGAGAGAGAGAGACAGAGAGAGAGAGAGAGAGAGAGAGAGAGCGAGCAAGGAAGAGAGGGAGGAAGGGAGGGAGGATGTGTGAGAAAGCCAAGAGAAAGAAAAAGCTGTCCAGGTCCCTTACATTCACATCCCACATCCCAGAATCTTCCGTTACTGATGTTGAGACGTGTGTGCGTGGGTATGTGTGTCACTGCAATCCCACACTCACACAAACACAGGCAAGTGAATCCAAACAGCACGTTGGTCCCACGACTCAATCAGATTAAGCAACAAGGGCCTTGCTGGGTTGCCAAATCAAACAGCCATTTTCTTCTAATCTAATAGGACACATGCTTGTTAGTTTGACGTAAATCATCTGACTCATTCTCCTTATATAGTTTGATGTCTGGTTCAAACTGGTCAGAGCCTTGCACCTTTTTTCCCTTGTGTTAGGGAAATTGGAGGCACGTTGTACAAGTCAAGACCTTGCTGCTCCATATCACGGTGAACTTCAAGCTAATTGCTAACCCCGGTGTGGCACTAACATGATCTTCTCTGGTGGGGGTGAAGGGCCATCACAGGATTTCTAACGTTACCACCCTGTGTCAGCTGGCCCAGCTCTGAGCCTGACGTCAGCCAGGCAGAGCATGTTCTGATATCATCTTGCATGAAGTGACCAAGGAAGAACGCAGGATATAGAAATAAGACTCTGCATTGTACTGGGTCAAAAAAACACCCATAAATGTCTTATTGCAAACTGATGAGGATTTTGTTACATAACAGCACATGACATGACATAACACAACAGCACACTTTCTTGTAACCTCCTATTATTACAAGACACTGATGACAGCTATACTCTTTTCTACACTGTGAAGTGTCCACAGTATTCTAGTATATAAACCCATCAATGTGAAACCTTGTAAGCTTTTAACTCCTTCATGAAGCACTGTAACTTGTTAAGTGCTTTGCTGTAGTTTCTTTAGTATCATCAGTATTTCGGTTAATTAATATAATCCTTCTGCTGGTTTATGGTGCTTTACTATACAGTAGCTTTGGCTACACAGAGACTCCACTGTGGCTATGGCAGATTTTTTTTTTTTTTCAATTATATGAAGAAGACACTCATCAAAGGTTCCTGACACTCTTTCAGCTGTTTGTTCCTTCAGGGTTTATTCTCTTCTTTCAGAACCCTTGAGCATTCAAAGAGCTCTTCAGAAAGCCCTTAAGATTCAAATTGTATTGTATTATCTTTCCTACTTAACAATGTTTCACAGCTATCAGGTTATTGATTAATGTAACACATCTTGAAGGACAAATCATAATAATATTTATATTGAACAAGTGAGCTTTGGTGGCATCCAAGATATATTTTGTAGCAATATTCCAAGTTGATTTTTAAAAGCCATTGTAACTGCACTAGCAATATGACATCAACAAATAAGCAACAGAATCGCCAACCAAATTACAGATATTTCAATATAAAACTTAATTGTTTCTCAGGGTGAAGCTTGCTCTCCAAATGCAGCTACTTTGTCCCATCTAAAGTTAGTCCCCAAAATCATGCATTCACAAGTTGCAGAGTCTACACAGAGGATATTAATGCAGTTATATCAGGTCGAGGATTTTGAATCAACAGGCCCGTAGAGACGCCTCCGTCTCCTGATTGGCTGGATGGCGGTGGTCCATTTCACTTGTTGCTGATCCCAAGACCTGTGACAGTAATCCTATAGTTACAGGGAAACAGGAAACTCTGCCCTAGCTTCTAAATGCCTAATGGCATTTCCTTCTTTGTTGAAGTTGTGTATGAATAAAAATTAAACTCATTTATTTGGCCTTAACAATACCAGAGGTATTTTTTATAACAAATAACAACATATGTCAATCTGAACTGTATGCTCTTTGCTCTTTCGCTCTACTGTCTGTGTTGTCTAATATGATAACCTTTACCTTTCAGACCTACTTTCTGTCTTTTTTTTTTTTTTGAGAGAAAATTGTGTATGTTTGAGAGCAGACACTGACCGCTCATTCATATCAGTTCATGTGTGTGAAATCTGGACGTTCATAACAGAACAAGCAACAAACTCAAAAGTGGACCAGATAGAACCTTGAACTTTTGTAAAGAGGTTTGCAAATAAAAGCTAAAAAAAAACTTCTCTGACCTTTAACACCAATCTCTTTGCTTCAAAAACATATTAACAAGGTTTAGTTCAGGTTCTAGAGTTGTCCCTAACTTGTTGAATCTCCAGACAAATAGCTAGCTAGTAAAGTATGATTTTATGATGTATAAACTTTAAAGCACGTTCCAGTGAATTAGTTTTATTTACTCTATGGATAGTTCCACCTACAGTATGGATCAACCTCTCTATTGTTCAGCTATTACACCGCTTCTAAACTGCTTTTGCATTCTCATTCTATACATGAGACATCACTTTTTAGTCTCATACATAAACACTGTGCTTTGTCAGTCAACCCTACAAAAATGTATAGCCCCAGTTATGCAGGCTGTCTGTACATCTTTCCCTTTCCGTTTACCCAACTGTCCAGCCCATAACAAACCTCTCAGACCTCTGGACTGAATGCACTGGCAGAATTATTTTTGGAAATCCCTATACCCATCGGTGATCCATTTAACCTGCACTTTGGACAGTAAAAAGGGGACAAAAGCTCAAATCACGAGTAGCTTTCCTCCATGTCAGGTGAATACACATGGCCTAATGCCAGTAAAACTCAGCTGAGTGAACAAGCAAAAATGAGCAACGAGCATAAGCAAACGAGCAAAGCACACATCTTCTATTCTGAAACTGTAACATTTTTACCTAGATCTGATTAACCATCACAATAGGTAATCAACTGTATGTATGCTAGGAGGTTTATCCAAGCATCTGGAAAGTACTGACTGGAAGTTTTGCCTCTACAATACAAAGGGCTGTTTAAAGTCCACTTTCACAGCCTTGGATAGTGTGAAGTGTTGCATTTTGTAATTACCTTCAACAATAGAAGGGAAATAAATCTCATGCCAGAATATACAGGATGTGCATAAGCATATACAGGGATGTGTTTAAAGTCACAGGGAAGGAAAGCACCAATGATTCATTAGATTTAAACTCTATGTCTATTTTGGGTTTCTTTTGTCTCTTTTCCTTGACTGCTTGGCAGTTTTGTTGGTGTTACCCACAGCTGAGGATCTGTTGCTGGCCAAGGAAGTAGTCTGCATTTTCTGTAAACTTTTTGGTACATGATGTTCAACATTTTTTGAGTTCACCTGTAGGGGACGCTCTCTAGCCACACTCGTCGCTAAAACACATTGTGTTGTTGCTGATCTGTCCCAGAACGAACTCCACTGCTTGGAATACATTACTTGGAGTCAAGTAATCCTCCAATCTTGTATGTCATCTAGGCATTAATGAACTTTTAATGAATAACCCTATTAACAAGCAGCGAACAAAGTGATTGAGTATCACATGGCAGGTTTGAGACGATTGCATTGAGATGCTATGTAAGGAAGTACAATAACACAAGCTGTAATTGCTATACAGACTTCCATAGAATATTAAGCTTCTGGTATATAACAGCTTCATATGTTGTATCTCGGAGTGGTTAGAACAAATGTTATGAAATTTTACTGTCATGTGCTACGGGTTTTATAGTTGAATTTTAAAGCAGAATATGAATATGAATATGTTTTTATGTTTTGTCACTGCAGTAGTTTATCAGCAAGGCTAACTGCCTATTTGATTATTGTTGTTGTGTCAATAGTTTGACTCCATCTCTGTTAGTATCCTCTTATTATTTTTTTTTCACATTTCCTCAAAGTTAAACGCCAAACGTTAAAAACACACGGGGAGAAAATGACTTGGAAAGTAAACATGCAATGTTTAGGCTAATATGTAACTTGCTTTTATATGGTTAAGCTTTATCTAAGGAGACATTTATTTAATAGAAGGAGTCTCCAGCATCAGCACTTTAGCTAAAGTTGATCTTTTTAGTTTTAGATTTCAGGATAGCTTGTTCTTACTCAGAACATAACAAACTATTTTTCTGAGTCTGATGAAGCAATATAGCTGCTACAACTTAAGTGATAACAGGACAACAGTTTCTGTGCTATAAAAGGAATAAAACACTTTAGGATTTACTGTAATTGCTAAATAATTAAAGTGGACATGTTTTAGCATACTGTATGCTTAAGAAGAATGTGACAGGGAAAATGGACAGGTGTTGTGTGTGATTTATGGGAAAAATCTTACAGTACAGCTACCTCCTGCTGAGTGCTGTTTACTCTAGTAACAATACTTTGTATACAAGGACATTTGCTAGGCTTATTGACAGTCAACTTCTCAGAGTGAGTGGAGAAGCACAGAAATGGCTACACTATATTTCTGTATGTAGAATTTTATATTAACCCTTTTTTTTTTTTGCTGTAACTCTACAGACTGCAAATGCAGTGTTTGCTCTAAATACATAAGATTTAATGAAACTATTGGTTTCCAAAGATTCGTCTGTAATTATTTAGCATATTGGGTTTTGTATGAAATTCTGGATTTAATGGTGCAGTCAAAAATTTGTAACTTTTTTCATTAGGTTCAAGTCTAGGTTCTCTTATTACATACAGCAGTTGTCCTTAAAATATTCAAATTAAACTAACACCATGAGCCACCAGAACAGCCTGGTTGTGTGAAAAATCAAAATGATTCCCCTCAGTTCAATAAAAATTTAAGTTCAAATTCTGGCCGATGTGAATGGGTTTGTGGAAAAGTCCGCTCCCATTGGGATCAAAATGTCTCAGTATAGGATAAAGGTGATCAGATAAAATAACCTTGAACTGAATTGCAGTGACACTTCTCTCTAAGCAAACATATTCAAACTTTTCACTATGAGGCCTACTTCCCAGTCTTTCCACCTAAGTAACTTTGAGCAAAATTGCTGACTACACCTTAAATGAGGACAAACAAGGACACAAAAATCCAGTTTTTCATAACATTGCTCCTTCCTATAGGAAATAACTCAGTCAGAAAGCCTCCTTTCCCCTAAAACCACCTTAACTACCCTGATGTTGCTTTTTTGGCAAAGAGAATCTGAGCCGTGTTTCAGATGCTGCCCTCCCACTTAATCTTATTACCTAAGTTATCACCATTGAGAAAACAATTTCTTGGGATTTCATTACCATTACCTGTGCCCACATGTATACCAATATACAGTACACACAAGTGTGTATGAGAGACATCTTATCCAATAGCTATGTAAAATTAGAAGCCTTGTTAGATATTTCCTCCCATCAGACTTGGAATATAGTTAAGTCTGTTGAAATAGCAGGAGTAGTAAATCTAGGGGGGAGATGGAGTAGAGGGACATGAAAAAGACAGAGAAAGTGATGTGCAAAGGTAGATGACAGAATAGTGATGAATACAAGAGCCTTAGGGCCAGGTCTGTGAGCTACGTGCGGTGCACTCAGCCTCTCTTGCAGAACAAAAGCGGCCGAGGAAACACCCACGATGCTGCCGAGGCTGGAACCAGCTAGTTCAGACCGGTATCTGTTAGGGGAGGAGGAGGAAATGGGGTAGAGAGAGAGAGAGAGAGAGAGAGAGAAAGTCTGGCAGTGTGCTATACTCTCACTGATGTCATCTTTTGGCCGATACTATTAATAGTTCAGCATTAAAGCTGCATCAGCACTGGGCCAGTCGTCTTGTTATGATCAGGTAGTGAAGAGGAA
This sequence comes from Tachysurus vachellii, assembly GCF_030014155.1. Lineage (NCBI taxonomy): Eukaryota > Metazoa > Chordata > Actinopteri > Siluriformes > Bagridae > Tachysurus > Tachysurus vachellii. The sequence goes on along the minus strand of NC_083471.1, from coordinate 17,564,488 downwards.
TTAATGGGGAATTATTGCCATATTACAATAATGTGTGACCTGGTTAGTGAATAACTGTGATATGTACTGCTATGTTGTCCAGTATTATTACAGTTTTATATAACGGTATATATTGGTGTCTTGTTTCTTAGTAAAAGCTAGGAGGAAAAAAATTCTTAGTGTTTCTCATCCTAGTTTCAGACGTCACACATATACATTTCAACATTGTTTTCACTTCCTGTGTCTTTGTTAAGCCTAGCACCAGATATACAGTAATTCAGGCTAAAGATCAAACAATCTTTTTGAAAAATACAGACTGCACATTTTTCTCTCGAACACTGTCGTCAACAGGCAGCATCAGAGGAGAACAGAAAAGAAGTGAGATTGCTGAGTGCTCTGAGCTTTCAGACAAACTGGCCACCGGTGAGCTTCGAATCGAACACCGTGGCCTCGGTGCTTGATGACAAACACACATGCTTTCCTGTCTTATACACAGGAAACCACCAAGACATCTCATCTTCCTGAAGGAAGAAAACAGACTAAGTTTGACTAGTGTGATATTATTATCACAGTGGGTGTGGGTGCGGAGGATGGGCATTTCACTTTTCAGTGAAAATGGCAGCAGGGCTTTGTAGCTCAACAACCACTGGAGCTAGCTGTTTCCTAAAATGAGCATATAAAAACAGCACAACACATGTAACTGTACACAATTATAGATGTAAAATTCACATCAGTTAATTAATTGAATATAAAAAATGAATCTAATATGTGAGATTGAAACACTATAACAATGGTCCTGCTAAGTAACTGGGTGCGTTTACATGCAGTTTTCCATTCTGATAAAATAAAGCATAAAATAACTACTGTACAATTTGTTGGGCCAACTACTAATGATAATGTTTTTACCTTGGGATCTCATTTCCATGGCTTTCTCCAGTCATGATGAAAAAACAGTAGCTTGTTAGCATCATACACATCATACACAAGACACAGCGTCATTAAGTCATCACAGTCTAGTTTACAATGCATTTGTTAATTATATCATTAATATTATATATCGTATATTCTTTCTGTAAGTAAAATGGATAAGCAGAGTTTTTGATGCAAACAACAAATGCATAGTCCATTAGGAATTTGATGTTCAGTTTGTATATTAACATGCATCATATAACATTTTACATTTGTAGTAATGATTTGGGATTGAACCACAGGGATTTTTAGTTTTAGGAGTTACAAGTTTTGTGTGGCCATTAGTAGGGTTTTTATGACCTGGCAACCCTCCATTTCGCAACAAACTTGTTTGACTGAAAGAGAAAAAAGGATCACAAATCACTTACTTGTACAGTGGCTTCGAGCAACCTTTGTATAATATTTGTGTGCATGATTACATTTCTTTGTAGCGTAATTGTACACATACAGCTCAACACCCGTGGAGAATTAGCGGTGCTATTTACCTATCTGAGAGATTGGACGGAAACTGGCCTGAGGGTGCAGACTCTTTTCTCAGCTGTAAGTGGGGTAGGTGCTCTGGTGACAAACACAACAATCATGGTCGGCTAAGACAAGAGGAGTTAACTTCTAAATTTGGCAGGCCATATCTGAACTGCTTCATATAACTGGTTACTCTAATTTATCAATTTAAAGGTTATACAGAATTCATCAGTGGTTTCACAGATCATGTGACGGCTGGAAATTAAATCTCTCAAGACAAATGTGCCAGAGTTCCAGAGAATTCTGGTTTGTGCCGGTGATAAAGGCTGCCTCATTTATCTAATGTTTCAATGTTACAGGATAAACACGCAACAACACGTCAACCACAATCTGGCTTGAACCTGCAATATCTTGCTTTTAGGTATGCACTCATCCTTTCTGGTCCCTGTCATTTATACGTTAGTCACAGCGAAGGGTCTTGTAATGCATGAACTTGGCTATTTTAAGCCTGCATGGCTTCTGTCCTTTTCACTCAGCTTGTATCTGAAGAGACTGCTTCTCTAATTCTCAACTCATCACCAGCAAATAGATCAGAGTAACATGAATGAAATGAGGCCTGAAAGTTGAATTTTTTTTTTTTTAAAGAAAATCATAAAAATTGACTTGTTGAATTTGTTACTTTTAGAAGAAGCAGAACAAGCCTTTATTCCTCACATATACAGCCAAGCACAGCAGAATTCCTTTCTTCACATATCCCAGCTCGTTAGGAAGCTGGGGTCAGAGCAGAGTCAGCCATGACACAGCACTCCTGGAGTGGTAAAGGATAAGGACGTTGCTCAACAGTTGTAGCTTGTTGGTGCTGACGCTTGAACCCCCACCCTTCTAATTTATACCCTTTGAGCTTTAACTGTTTAGCTGCAACTGCACCACTTACACCTTAGAAGAATTATAAGACAAAAGAGAGAAATTCATGGCTCCAAAAAAACAGTGACCTTCCTATGGCATTCCTTCAGCTTTCTCTATGTTGTCTATATCACTAATTCTCCTAGCAGGGTGTATTTGCCTGATAATAGTGATATGAGAAGAACTGTAAATGAGTCATCTTTTAGTACCTGTCATCACATTGCTGCCTGCTAAGGACAGAACTCGGTAAGGAAATAGCATGAGACTGAAACCCTGCTGCCTTTAATCCACTTTACTCACTGAATTTCATTTTGAGAAGACTTAAAATGATTTGTTCAGACTAGTTTAGAAGTTTAATTAGCACGATCTTAGAGCGGCCAAGTTACATGAAAAATACTTCTGTACTGAATGGGAATTTATATCAGCACATGACGGCTTCTAGAACACAGTGAATAAAGCATATCTCCACTCTAAATCTGCTTCATCAGGCTGTTCATGCAATTAATTCCAGGTCTGTGTCATCTAATCTCTTAACTATGGTCTGTTGTCAACTCTAGGATGAATTGTTTGAGGTTTATAAAATTGATGTTACATTGCGCTGTATTAGGGATTGTTCTTTAACTTGACTCCAGTTATATATACAGTCCTATGAAAAAGTTTTGAAACCCCTGACAATTTCCCTGATTTTCATTTATAAATATTTGGGTGTTTGGATCAGCAATTTCATTTTGATCTATCAAATAACTGAAAGACAGTAATATTTCAGTAGTGAAATGAGGTTTATTGGATTAACAGAAAATGTGCAATATGCATCAAAACGAAATTAGACTGGTGCATAAATTTGGGCACCCTTGCCATTTTGTTGATTTGAATACCTGTAACTACTTAGCACTGATTAACTGGAACACACAATTGGTTTGGTGAGCTCATTTATCCTTTAACTTCATAAACAGGTGTATCCAATCATGAGAAAAGGTATTTAAGGTGGCCAACTGCAAGTTGTTGTTCTCTTTGACTCTCCTCTGAAGAGTGGCAACATGGAGGCCTCAAAACAACTTTCAAATGACCTGAAAACAAAGATTGTTCAACATTATGGTTTAGAGGAAGGCTGCAAAAAGTTATCGCAGATATATAAGCTGTCAGTGTCCACTGTGAGGAACATAGTGAGGAAATGGAAGACCACAGGCACAGTTCTTGTTAAGGCCAGAAGTGGCAGGCCACGTATATTATTGGAGAGGCGAAGGCGAAGGATGGTGAGAGCGGTCAAAAACAGCCCACAGACCACCTCCAAAGACCTACAACATCAACTTGCTGCAGATGGTGTCACTGTGCATCGTTCAACAATTCAGCGAACTTTGCAGAAGGTGAAGCTGTACGGGAGAGTGATGCGAAAGAAGCCTTTTCTGCACACACGCCACAAACGGAGTCGCTTGAGGTATGCAAACGCACATTTGGTCAAGCCAGCTTCATTTTGGAATAAAGTGCTGTGGAGTGATGAAACAATGGTTGAGTTATTTGGTCATAACAAGGGGCGTTATGCATGGCGGCAAAAGAACACAGCATTCCAAGAAAAACACTTGCTAACCACAGTAAAATTTGGTGGAGGTTTCATCATGCTGTGGGCTGTGTGGCCAGTGCCGGTACTGGGAATCTGGTTAAAGTTGAGGGTCGCATGGATTCCACTCAATATCAGCAGATTCTTGAGAATAATGTTGAGAAATCAGTCACAAAGTTGAAGTTACGCCGGGTCTGGATATTTCAGCAAGACAACGACCCAAAACACTGCTCAAAATCTACTTGGGCATTTATGCAGAGGAACAAGTACAATGTTATGGAATGGCCATCCCAGTCCCCAGACCTGAATATCATTGAACATCTGTGGGGTGATTTGAAGCGGGCTGTCCATGCTCAGCAACCATCAAACCTAATTGAACTGGAGATGTTTTGTAAGGAGGAATGGTCCAAAATACATTCATCCAGAATCCAGACACTCATTACAGGCTATAGGAAGCGTCTAGAGGCTGTTATTTCCGCTTAAAAAAGGCTCTACTAAATATTGAGGTGATTTTTCTGTTGGGGTGCCCAAATTTATGCACCTGTCTAAATTCGTTTTGATGCATATTGCGCATTTTCTGTTAATCCAATAAACCTCATTTCACTACTGAAATATTACTGTGTCTTTCAGTTATTTGATAGATCAAAATGAAATTGCTGATTCAAACACCCAAATATTTATAAATGAAAATCATGGAAATTGTCAGGGGTTCCTAAACCTTTGCATACGACTGTATACTGTTATAAATACATTTACACATACAACAACAAGAGCCTAAAGAGATTCGGAAGTGACATGCTTAAAAGTGAAGTGAATGCTTATCTTGATACATCATCTCACTCAAAGTTCATGTACAGTGTACAAATGAACGAGTAGTGAACCTGCAATGCTACAGGAAACCAAAATGTGATAACAAAGTCCTTCAGAGTAACACTATAGCAACACTGGCCTCAATATTCTCAACAGCAATTATATTAATAGATACTAATGTTTGCAAAATAAGCATATACACTGACTGTCCACTTTATATTAACACCTGTACTCGTATACAATGTTATACAATCATGTTCAGCAGAACAATGCATAAAATCATGCATATACAGTACATATCACGAGCTTCATTTAATGTTCAAACATCAGAATAGGTAAGTGTTGTTTCTGTGACTTTAAAAATAGCATGGATGTTGATACCAGAATGGCTGCTTTGAGTATTTCAGAAACTGCTGATCTCATGGGATTTTCACACACAATAGTCTCTAGAGTTTACACAGAATGGTGCAAAAAGAGTGACAGTTCTGTGGGTGGAAAAATCTCAATGACAGTACAGGTCAGAGAAAAAAGACCAGATTTTCTTAAGCTGGCAAGATAGTTTTACTCAAATAACCACTCTTTACAAGCAGGGTGAGCAGAAAAGCATCTCAGCATGCACAAAACATAAAACCTTTTGCCTATTGAGCTTCAGTAGCAGAAGACCACACTTAGTTCCACGCCTGTCATCCAAGAACATCCGAAGCTTTCATGGGCTATCATACTCTTCCATGTTGTCCTGTTCATTTCAGAGAGTGTTTGGATTCATCCTTGGTCATAAAACAAACCAGGAAGGTCATTAGATTCAGCTTCCCACAAAGCTGAATCTAATGTTACTAATGTAATCAATTAAGTGAGCTTGGAAAACAGTTTATATAAAGCAGAAGGTGGATTTGAACTCTACTGGCCTGATTCATTCACTTCTGCAGCTCCCTTGCGTACAGCTGGTTGGCACAAACATTTTTTTGTAAAGTAAAACAGTATATTCAATACAGGAACTTTTATTTGTAATTTAACATTTCCAGATGTTTAGAGCCTCAAACTTACTTGGAGAAAACGTCTGCTAGTGAAAGACTCATCAAATATCATAACATATTTTCTGTTTATAACCAGAAGTTTGAAAAATAACATTTGTCTTTCCAGAATGAAAGAAAGTACCGATTTTATTTTTTCTGAAGTGTAGTGAGTAAAAGCAGAAATGGTGTGAGGAGAGGCAGACCACTGCTTAAAAGGAGCAAGTGATGAATAAAGGAACAGCATAACACTCAACACGGTGCCTGTAATTCCAGACGCATTCATTGATTATTACACTGACACACATAAAGGCAATATGAACACATGCACATGTACATGCACAGTAGCTGGATCCAACAAAAAAACAACAACAACTGTAGAGTTTGCCTGATTAAAAGTCACCTTTTATTACATGCTTAAAAAAAATGTAGATTGCAGAGTAACCTTGTACAAACGTGGGATGTTCAGGCCAAAAGAAAAAACAGATTATTTAAAACTCTATTTATGTACGATGACAGCGCTGTTGATCCTTTTCACCTCTGCCTCTATATCCCTTGGGAATTAAAATGTAGGCTGCAAAACCTCACTGTGACACAGACTTGTAGTTAGTGCTCAGGATGTTGATGGTGTGTCCAAAAATATAGCAACACTCATAGGGAGCCTCTGGCCTTATAAATGTCCAGGTTTCAGTCACATAAACATAATAATAACACATGGCAGTATAGGAACTGTTGATCAGTCTTTGGGACTTTCTGGATTAATTTACTGCCCTCGAGCCTCCAACATGCAAGGAAGTTACTCAACGCTGTCAGTAACATGAACAGGAAGTTGGCAAACTCTCTTTAAATTAGTCAGCATTTCCATTTTTCAAAGAACTTCTTTGAAACCATTTAAATGTTTCACAGCTTATTTCTGTAATCAAGTGAAATGTTTTTTTCTGTTTTTTTTTTTTAATCAAAAAGGGTTGGTAAAAATTCTTTCCTAGTTCCCTTCCAGACCAAAGCTTTTTGTGACATGGTATTAATGTCATCGAGGCTTGCTTTCGGTTTGCATCAGGTCTCCTTATGGGCAGGTCATTTCCTGTTGCCAAACAAATAAGATCAGTCATAAATAATAAACCTGAGTGTGTGTTAAGTGAACCGTAGTATTCGGAAAAGAAGACACTTCTCTTGTGTGAAGGATTATTAGTAGAACAAAGTGACAAGGTGATTACATATAACACTACAACTGCTATAATATATAATTAGAACAACTGGTGTTGTACTCTTTACACTCTGCACCCACTCAGGTCGGATTTATGATGTTGTTATTTTATAGTTTGTTATGTTGTTATCAGTGCTATTATCTGATTTAAATATCTAATCTAAAGTAAGCACAGTCTAAAGAAGAAGGGGTTTTTGGAATAAAACATGAGCTTTACCACTCTGTCCCTGGAAACACTGGAATACACTGCAGGAGGGAAAACCCAGCAGGATTGAAAGGCAGCTCTGTCAGCATGGTTTGGAAATTCTGGCGCTAACAGTTGAGGCCTTTATTAGTTATATGACTCAACTTCATAATTCATCATAAGTACAGATGTTTCACACGGCTTTATTTTTATTCCCTCTTGTGTAATTCTTATTTTTGTTTGTATCTCCCTGAAACATTTTGCTAAAAATTTTCTAATGGTTCCCAAAAAATAAAGAAACCAAGCCTAATTTAAGCAACTTTGACCCTGAACAGATAACAGTTAAGTTACTAAGGATGAATACATGAACAATAAATGCATGCAGAGACTCACATTCATGTTAATGAACAAACCCATTCTTTGCTGAGGTTTATATCAGACTTCTCACTTGTATGTATTTCCTCCACCTGTTGCTGAAGCCATCAAACCAACACAAACACAAATATCTCATGTATAAAGTCCCATACTGTGTTAACACAGTGCTGTATCACTCAGTACCACTAAGTATGTCATGATAAACCAAGCAGTAAATCTAGAGTCCTATGTTCTGGCATACAGTTCTGTAGCCAGTCATCTATCAAAGCAGAGCACACTGTCACTTTGGCTCCATATCAGTTCAGAACCAACCCCTCCAGAGAGCAGGTGCATGAGTCATCTGCTTCAATCTGAATTATTAGAGATGCTCGACATGCAGCAGAAGAAACTGTCCTTTATAGTTTAGGCGACTTCCCCGTCTGAGTCAGCTAAACAGCCAAATAATACTTTGGACTGAGCTGGATATTAGAAAAACTGATTAGCTAGCAATCTGGCAATGATCAAAGCCATTAGTGTCACCTTGTGGATTTTTTATATTTGTCTGCCAGTTATGATGTATAGCTAGGACATACAATTTGATAAAGGAATTTTCATTTCCTACATAGATGAAATTTGCTAATAAAGTAAGTGTCCAGCTGAAGTCATAATATGCAGTGGCTTGGGTTATATGTAGGAAATTGAACCCATTCTCATTCACAAACCAAATGAATGCCTGAATGAATGAAGATAAAATTGCTTAAGGATTTGAACAGAGCTGTTTGTTGTTATCCTTCGGCTGCTCCCTGTTCAGGGGTTTGATTTGGCACAGGTTTTTTTTACACCAGATACCCGCCCTGATGCAACCCTCTCATTTTATTTGGGCTTGGAACCGGTACTGAAAGTTAACCCTTCAGTGTCTGTGTTGGTTCCCTGCCTGGAATTGAGCCCAGGTCATGGCAGTGAGAGTGCAGGGTCCTGCTGCTGGATCACCACAGGAATCTCATATTTGTTCTATGTGCAGAGACTCTACTGGCTCTGCATGAGGCAGGATGATGCCCTGTAGAATATTGGATAAAATATGGCCTTGGCCTCATGGGTTCCCCTTTTATAAATGCATAATATACAATGCCATAAATCATTTAGCAATTTTCTGAGGGATATTCTGTCCAAATGTCAGGGTGAAAAGTGACCCAATGATCTGTTTGTATGTGTATGTGCTAGCGTTTCCTGCTTAATAGAGCATGAATGTCGTCCTGGCCCATGCTGGTTCGTGGTTCTGATCATTTTGTTGGAGTTTTCAGTTAAGCTGCTATCTGGTTGTCACTATCTGGCATCTGCTGAATGCCATAATTGTAAAAATTGTGCACATGGGTTTTCCCGGCTGAAATATAACCATGTAATTTATAGTCCCAAAATGTCACGAGAAAGCTCATCTTGTATGAAAGACGGATTAATTAACATATGAGTGTAACACATACCACAGTGCTGAATTCCTCAACACCATAACACCTTGTTGAATATACTCTCACACTGTACAGTCTTCTGCAACAAACTACACATATGGAAGGCATCAAATGGCATGATAGGTAACCATTAGTAAATAATAATATGTAATGTTAGCTATGTTCTTCTGGCAAGAATCAGGGCAGCTGTATGACATACTACATGTCTCACTTGGCTTTTACAGAGTTTTAGTGTTATGCGAACACTTAAAGAAAGAGGACATCCATCCAGAAAAAAGATTATACACACACAATTCTACATTTTCTCCAGATATCATATGAATTCATTGTCACTAGTATTCATTATGTAGGTCATGTGAAACATCATGTAGAACTGTGTGTGTGTGTGTGTGTGTGTGTGTGTGTGTGTGTGTGTGTGTGTGAATTCATTCTGAAATCTAACCACACCTTTACACACTATACTAAATGTATTTTTTTATTCTAATTGCTGATATTTATGTGTTAATATTTCACTCTTTCTTTTTGTCTCAGCTTTGCTTCCTGGTATCAGCATTCAGGGGTCGAATGTTTTCAGATGATGGCTGTGCTACCCTGGGTCTCTTCTTCCACTATTTTCACCTTAGTCAGTTCAGCTGGATGCTCATACAAGTAAGAGGAATGCACTTTGTGTTATACTCCTTTAAAATATTTCTGAAATGCATGAAATCCATAGTACAAGGTAACATCCTGAGCACATTAAAGATCATTATTAGAAAAAAGTTTGCATAATAGTAATTTCATATCATTGAGGATAAGTGTTCTATTGAAAATAAACTGTAAATGTATTCTATTGAAAATGTTTACTCTGGCTATATATGAGAGAAAAGAGAAATGAAAATTAAACTTCCTTCAAGGTTAATTTTTTACATGTTGGGTTTGTGCCTCTCATAATCTTTGTCCTTTTTGTTGAAACCTCTGAGTATCTAAGTAGGAAATTAAATTTCTCAGAATTTCATCCAGCCACTGGCAATTAAATATCAACAGCATCAGAGATTAAATGTTAAGTAATCTCTAAACGTCCAGTTATAATATATATTGATTTTGGCCTGGCTAATTTCTTCCTCACTCAACTTAGATATCTTCAAAGTTTAAACATGAATAGAGCCCATTCATTCCGTGTCCCACTTATCAAACACCTGGTTTTTTGCACACTCTCATGCACAACTTGAACTACGTGTACTTCTGCTTGTGCAGCATTTGTGAGGGAGTTGTTCAGAAGTGCCTACAGCCACTGCTCACAAATCCTCTTCCATCTCCCTGAGATCACCTGCCGTTCTTCAGCTTGACTCTTCTGTGAACTAATATTAGACTTAATGGCAGCCTTAGGCTTGAATTTTCAGCAATCCCAAATTGTATTCCTCTGTGGTATTCACTTTAGGTCTTATTATGTCACACCACTCTGAAATATTTCCTAGTAGTGTTGTCATTCACATTTTTGTCCTCCCTCTTTCTGTCCCTTGCTTTCTGTTTGCCGTTTGTGTGAACTGTTTGCCTTTCTTTATCCTTATCTTCAGGCCAGCTCTAGATTTCCATCTCTACTTTTAAAATGTAATCAATGAAGACCATTGATTTGAGAGGTCCTTGCCTTGTTTATGAATCAAATATCAGGGTCTAGCCAATGACTGCCTGCAGTTGCTTCCAATAAATCATAGCTGGGTGGCAGAGTCACTATAGCACAGTAATAGCCTTATGACGTAAATGTATTAGGGACTCTGTGGGCATCATCTAGTTTCATTGAGTTAATTCGGAGTTTTACTGAGTTAAATAGCACAACGCTAGCAATTTTCTCCTTTCAGTAGGTTTTGTCCAAAGTTCAGCAATGCAAAACGTTTTAATGTGTCAGGTTCTGTAATCATTTCTAGGTTCTTTAAATGATTTCTAAATTTCTGAATCCAGAGTGAATCTGTATAAAATCTTAAAATTGCATTTTAAAAATGTACAGTTATACCTTAAAGAGTATTACATAGACCTAAATTCAAATATATGTGCAAACATTATACACTCAACACTCAAAACTCAAAATATCTGTAGTGTGTTGTCAGTTACCATGGACACTCATTTCAGTATGTGTTTCCCTGGACACATTTTACACCAGAAATAAAGAGGCGTGCTCATGTGCGGTTAAAATTTCATGATGTTTGAATTTTAACTGACTGGTGTCTGCAGGGGATGTACTGTAGTAACTTATCGGTTAAGCTGTTGGTCTACTGCTCAGAAGTTTGTGATTTTGAATCCCAGGTCCTCCAAGGTGCCACTGCTGGCCCCCTTAGCAAGGCCCTTAACTCCTAATTGCTAAGTTGTGTAACATAAGATTAAATGTCAGTCACTCTAGATAAGGGCATCTGCTGAATGCCATAATTGTAAAAATTGTGCACATGGGTTTTCCCGGCTGAAATATAACCATGTCATTTATAGTCCCAAAATGTCACGAGAAAGCTCATCTTGTATGAAAGACGGATTAATTAACATATGAGTGTAACACATACCACAGTGCTGAATTCCTCAACACCATAACACCTTGTTGAATATACTCTCACACTGTACAGTCTTCTGCAACAAACTACACATATGGAAGGCATCAAATGGCATGATAGGTAACCATTAGTAAATAATAATATGTAATGTTAGCTATGTTCTTCTGGCAAGAATCAGGGCAGCTGTATGACATACTACATGTCTCACTTGGCTTTTACAGAGTTTTAGTGTTATGCGAACACTTAAAGAAAGAGGATATCCATCCAGAAAAAAAGATTATACACACACAGTTCTACCTTTTCTCCAGATATCATATGAATGACTTGACTTGACTTGAGGTTTTGAATCATCTACTGTATGTAAATGCTGTCTTAAATGAAACATTAAAATGTCTTGATTTAATTTGATGGTACATTCTACACACTGTGAAACTTATTATCAGCTAAAACTCCTACAGAATTAAGATACCTTACAGGAGTTACATGTAAATCTTCTGAAGTTAAGGTGAAAAATGAAGTTAAAAATGAGTCTCATGAGATCAAATTACTTTGCTTTACATTAAACTGGAAAATATGGAGGCATGGCAACAGATTTTGTTTATCTTGCGTATTACTTTTCCCTCAGGCTGTTAACTTCTGGCAGACGCTGGTGATGAATGATGAGCACACAGAGAGACGCTATCTGCTCTACTTCCTGTTGAGCTGGGGACTTCCTGCTCTAGTCATCATAATTCTTGTCACGGTGCTGCTCGGTGGTTATAGTTGGAGCATTCATGATGTCTATGGACTGGTACAGGGAGAGCTGTGAGTGCACTGTCACATATAACAAGAGTCCAAAACCAAGAACTGTAACAAAACAATCATTCAAACTACAGTACATTAATATATGTTGTGCTTGTTTTGTATTAAAGTGATGATACACAAGATGTAGTGACCAAATTAGGATCTTTGAGCATAAATATAAAAAAACAGGTCATTGTAATTAGCAGTGATGTTAATGGATGATATTTATACAGATGATAGTGTTAAAGGTTTTAGGATATAGAAAAGAGTTACAGTAATGCCATCTTATAACAATCAATGTGTTAACACTTGAATGAAATACTGCATAAGGCATCAGGAAAATATTTCAACACAAATAGTGTATCACAGGATATTCAAATGTGACACACACACACTCTCTCTCACACACACATATGCTGTCAGCACAAATGTTTTTTTCTGCTTTAAACAGAATGATTAATCTCACTTATCCAGACTGGCAGAATAAGTACTTCTTTTGTTGTTAGTGGAAGTGCCCTGCCCTGCCATGCCCGAGTGGAGGTGGGTTTTACTGCTTGTAAGTAGGGGTAGAAGGGCTATTTTTAGTCACACTGTGGTTAGGAGGTCACAAGCCATGACTGTATATACATTCAGTTCCATACCCACCCAGGCTCAGGTAATAGAGAAGATCTTTAGTTTCTCCCTCCTCTCTATTTCTGAGCAACATTTCTGCAGTCTCCAGAGTGCCTACACTCCCTGCCTTTGCCCGGAAAGGTAAATAACCCTCTCTCTATGAGACAAACAAGTGATGTCATCTCACCTCATCTCATATGGCTTTCCAGTTCCCGCCTCTTCACAAGGAAGCAAGTTTCAAGGATGTGTTTCCAGAGAGGGAGCTACAGTACATACAATGTCTTAAAGGAGCTTAATCAGAGAAACATGTTTTTAGGCTTTTTAAAGAGGCTATCTTGTATTTTAAAATCATCTGGTCCAATCAGTGTGTAGTTGAAATGGAGCACATTTTGTTTTAAGTTTTCACAATTGTTGCTCTACAATCCTTACTACAGATGAGCTGCAAGAACAGTTTACTGTCTAACATGTCACTGTGACTAGTCACCGTGAAGGCTGTAGCATGTGATTTGAATCCTTTCCACACTCATCAAAACCTCTCAGAGATCAATCATGCCTTTTGGATAGAAATGATCATAGGATAAAGGTGAGCAGTCAGAATAACTCTGTATTGATTTGCTGTGATGCTTCCCCAAACAATACCAGCAAAATTGCCACAACATAAAGCTTCCGGTTTTTTCCTTATTTATCATGTCTGTGATTTAAAAAAGAAAGCTTTTGGCTAATATTAAGCTTTAAATCATTTTCCTAGTTACCCGTGTCTGAATTAGGCAACAGGATTAGAAAGTTAAATTTGTTTGCTGCTCATAAACATTAAAGCAAAGGCCTACTGTACCTAGTCTCGCTCACTCAGGTGTTCATAGCTTAATTGTTAAATGCTAAAATCTTTACTGGTTTTGGCTTATGTGCTTTTTAAATCATCATTGTGCTTGTTAGCAATTCAAACTGACGATAACTGATACACTGGATCAAGGATATTTATCTGTCTCCACTGTCTCAGACACTGCTGCTGCTGTGTATTAAAGTATTTAGCACTGTTTAGACTTTTGGCAGGAAACTGTTTTAATTTGATTGGGTCTTGAAATGAAATTATTTTAAATTTGCTCATACTGTCTTTTAATTGCAGCAAGTATTTTTATTTTTTATTTTTTTTACACTAAATCGTGTAGTCATATACTGTAAGAAAATACATGTAGGTCATTACAATCCCCTGTAAATAACATGCTATGCTGAGGAGTACTATTTGCTTATATAATTAGGCTGATATTTATGGCATGCTGCTTTATTTGTCATTGCAAACTAAACTTCAGAGAAACTTTACAAATCGAGTGGAATTTTCGATGTGATAATGCCTGTACATTTGCCATGCAAGTACGTAAATATGCATATGAGTGGAAAGCACTTTGTTTACTCTTACAGTGATTAAGAGCTTGCTTAGTTTTTTTTTCACCACTCCCTACGTTTGGTTTATCAGGCAGTGTACGTCAGTTAGCTTTGTGTGACCTCTCTCCGCCCTTTATTGTTAGACAGCAGACCTCAGTTATAGTTACAGCGCTATCTTCCTGAGTGTAGCTAATATTACGGCAAAACCCTGGGAATCCACGGTCACCACTGTGGAATACGTGACCTTCAAAGTGTTAAAAGAGTAGCTTCTTTACTTCTGCAACTTTAAGCGTGAACCACGAAAGACTTAAAGTATGCCGCCATGGTTTCAGTTATATTGTGGAGGATTTTGCACTATGCTTGTGTGTGAAAGTGAAATAAACATTTTGTTTTTGAATCACATAAAAATCAGCAATATCTGAGTTCATCTAGTCAGGCAGGACCGAATGGTGAATAAAACAAAATCACCCAATCACAAAATCCACACAACCTTTTGCATTCTTTGAATTCTATTAGAGATATAAGATGGCATTCTTCTTTCCCCTATAAAAGTAGCTCTGGGTTTACTTGTTAAGCTTGTTTGGCCCTGTGAACGAAGGGCTGGTCATTTATATTTGGGCATCTGTTACGTCAAAACAAAATCAGCCCCATTGCACTCCCTAAGCTTTCCCATGGTAAAGGCCAGTTTGAGGCTTGCTAATTGCGCAGTGGTGAAAAACAAGTGGAGATTGAAAGAAATTCCTTAGATAAAACAAGAGGATGGGAAAGTGTCAGCATGAAAGAGAGAGGTGCTCTAGCTACCCAGGAAAAAGAAGCTGAATCTGAAAGCTGTGAGGCATTGTGTCTGTTTTTCAGACCTAAACAGCAGCCATGACCTTAAGGCAAGCAGATTTACACAGCAAATAATAATACAGCACATACATACTGTGTGCATGCTATATTGTATATCACACACACAAAACAAATGCATACTGTATACCACACACATACACAGCACATATATATCATATACCACACACACACACAGAGCATATACGTACTGTATGCCACACAGGTATACATAGAGAATATATACAGATGTACACAACACAAGGCCAAGAAACTGCTCACTGCACACATACTGTATATCATGATCCACTTACTAGGTAGTAAAACATTTCTATAAATACTGTCTGTTTAATAACATTAAGCAGTTTTGACTCTGATAGCACTTTGTTTTTCTGACTAAAATAATTCTCTGTGTGTTGTCTCGCATCTGTCTCTCCCTCTGTGCAGGTGCTTCATACCGAATGTCTACACAGCTCTGTGTACAGCTGCTTTCATTCCTCTTAGCTGTGTGGTGGGAGTGTTGGTGGTCTTCATCCATGCTTACCATGTCACACAACAGTGGAAAGCCTATGATGATGTCTACAGGGGCCGAACCAACAGCTCAGGTGTGTGTGGACTTAGCCTTAAAGAAATACCATGTAATAACTCCTACATAAACTCATGCAGATACACATCAAGAGCTTCAGTTAATGTGCACACTAAATAACACAATGGGGAAACATGTGATCTCAATGAATTGGTTGTTTTGTCCCAGATGGGTTGTTTATTTCTGATCCTCCTGATCTACTGGACGTTTTGTGCAGAGCAAGCTTTAGAGTTTACAAAATGGTGTTTAAAAACATCCAATAAACAGCAGTTTTACATGATAGAAATGTTCTGTTGAAGAGAGAAATGAAGAAGATGAAGAAGATGAGGAGAATAGACTGACTGGTTAAAGACCAGGCAGTAATTGAAAATACTACTATTTACATCCATGGTAAGCAGAAAAGCATTTCAAATACACAATCCATAGAAGATTTACTACAATAGCAAAACATCACATCTTCCACTCATCAGCCATGAACCTGAACCAGCCTACAATTTCTGATTTGTTCACACAAACTACACACTTGCTTAATTTGTATATGAATATGTACTGTATGTCTATATATGTTATGTCTATATACTATATAAGTGAGATTTCGATAGCTAAAGACATTAAAAGCCCGGTTAAAACTAATCTCTTTATATATGATTAGGATTATCTGATTGTGTGGGTTTCCATTCATCTTAGCCTTGTACAACTCATTTTTCTTGTATTGGCTTGTATTAATATAAATAGTACATTCTCAATATAAGAGCGTTTCTTAACAAACAAAACCATGAAGCAAAGCATGCCCTTCAGGAAGTATTAAGCTGTGTCTATTCTTATTTGTGCTTTTAGCTTCCGCAGTAATACTTACACTAGACAAGGCTAATCCATAACCACACAGCTATTTCAACAGTGGACTACAGACCTGTCACTGTGACTGCTTTGCACATAACATGCAGCCACACACACACACTCACACTCACACAAACACACACATACACATTCACTTTGACTTATAAAGCAAGACCTCAAAGCCTGTAAACAGCTGGCAGGACCTCAGAACCTCTGTGCCGGCATACAAAACAGTTGTATCTGATTATTCTTCAATCCAGAGCAGATTTAGGTCTTTGGATAATATTTTTCATGGTTGTCAAAATTCTTTCATGTTAAACCCATCTTCTGTTCAACATTGACCTAGGCCATTTGTTTTAACAGAATTTGAGCACAAAATGGCTGATGATGCAGTATATCCTTTCTCTCTTCTTTCTATCCTTTCGATCACAGTGCATGGACTTCTATTTATAGTCATTTCACATTTTGACTGAACAAAATTCTATATTTATACAGATGATAGATAAATCAAACAAACCAACCAAAGCATTCTGCTGGAAACCATATTTTAGGCATTGTTTTACATAAAATAGTTAGTTAGAGCAGACAGAAAGGGATAAATTATTCTTAGATCCTAATACACAGACGCTTCCAGATGCTCTTCTGTCTGTAGTAAGGAGGTCAGTAGTTGACTCAGCCTCCCACTCAGAGGCAGCACTGCTGACTCAGCACCCCACAGCATACTGAAATCTCACGTGCAGAAGGAAGCAAACTTGTGGTCAGGGCAACCTGTGTGCTTCTCTTTTCTTCCTAATCATCTCTTTGGAGCATGCAGGGAGCTTGAGCCAAGGCTGCTCAGTGTACCCTGTACTATTAAAAACTGTCGAAAGAGCAGCTTTACCCTTGAGATGTGCTGATAATCCACCATACCAAAGCTTCCTTTCCCTCAAAACAACTTCTCCATAATGAGCAGTGATCTAGCCTTTGGGATGGGATGTTCTTTGGGAATTCTCTATGGAAATAATTACTATATGACAGCCGTATTTAAAGATTTAATTTGCTGTTTAGCAGCTAGAGAAAAGTGGAGCGTTTGAAAAACATAATAAATGTTTCCTGGACTAGTAGCATGTTTGTTTATGTCTAGTCTTTTGTAATTATCTGTGGCTTGCTGTAGCCTTAAAAGTTAACACTGCTAGGTTGCACCTAAAGCAAACAGAAAAGCAGAAATGTTTGATTGCATGAAAGGATGCACAACATACTTCAAACCTTTGTTGAGGTTTACTGCAAGAATCCCATTTTTGGGGGTATTGGTGTAAGATCATACATATTGTCCTTTGAAATATTTATTCAAAATGGATAACAAGTAGCCCTTTAAAGCTAGAAACTATTATGTGTCACCTGTAATTTACAGAACGAACATGTACATTGATTGCCATATGATCCGTTTCGATTATTACTGCTGCCAGCTCTTTGTATGTTGGCCCATTTTAGTCATGATACCAGGGCTGTGCTTTCTTCTATTATGTGGTTTAGTCTTCCATTATAAACCAGAAAAGCAGGTAGGAAATGAAGCAATTTCATCATCTTTGGTTTTATAAGGAAGCAAAATTGATCATTTTAAAATGAAATAAATAAATAAACAAACAAACAAACTACATAGTGAGGTGGAAATAATTGGAAATCACTGAATATCTAAAGTACATGCAAAAGGAAATGCTATGTTTTGTGTTCAGAAAGTGAGATGAATACCCAAATTTTTTTTTTACTGTTTCTACAGTAGGTGATACACTGAAATATTTGTCTGGATCTGAGGTGCCACAGTGGTGTAGTGGTTAGTGTCTGTGTGTCTGGTTCAGAAAAGGTTACTGTGTTTGGGAATACTCTCACCATGTTCATATGGATTTCCCCCCATTTCCGAAAACATGCTGATTGCCTTTGCCTTTTGAGTTTGAGTGTGTGTGTATGTGGGTATGGGTGTGTGTGTGTGATTGCGTGTGTGTGTGTGGGTTTGGGTGGTCTGGTGTGTCCATGGTGCACTGCAATAGACTGGTGGCCCATACAGGGTGCATTCCCGCTGATGAAGATTCTCCTTCACACCCTGTAATTTATTCTCCTGCCTCTGTCAGATGACCTGACGTGGTTTGGCTCAACTCCAGGTTCTCCATATCTTGGTTATCCCACATTTAGGACCACAATACGAGCATAACTGATGATTTATTGCTGTTCACATTCTTATCTATAGATTCTTCATTCTGTTTTGCTGGAATGATCTTGATAATGTATGCACATATGCTGATGAAATCTAGTGTGGCTTTTGCACCTATCGCATTCCTTGAGTGAAAGAACAAGCCTTAAGCTGATAAAAAGGAACATACTGAAAGTCCCTTTCAGCTGTACCTGCTTTGGATGCAAATAATCTGTGAACTGACCTTACTTCTGACGTCAGATCAGATCAGATTGCAGGATGTAGTTTCAGGTGCTAACAAGCCAGGAGGCCGTCTAAGCCAGAGTCACCCTGCATACCCCCAACCTTTCCTGCTGTGTTTCAAAGAGAACATTTTGGTAATGCTATTAACGCAGTTAGGTAAGAGGAATAAGGTAACCAATACAGCATTTAGCTATTTGCATAAAAAGGGCTTTTTGATAGTTGCAGTTTTTGATAATAACAAAAGAACATGTCATTTTTTATGACTGTAATTGTACTTTGAACTGAAATTGCTCTTATCTGGATTTACAGTAACAAACAAGTGCTGCTTTACGAGAGAGGAGATGTATGAAAGTGCTTGAAGTATTACTTGTTGTTTTCCTAGAGCAATATTTATACTTTTATATAGTTTTAGATTCATTTTGATTAAAGTGATTAAAGTATTATTGTTATATTATATAGCACTATTTATTATTATTGTTATTGTTGATGTATAACAGCACTACTCATTTTTTAGATGCATTCATTATGGAAATTATTATCATCATTTTTTACACAAGTTTGACATCGGAATTAAACAGAGCTATCAACCTGTTAGAAATATAGACATCTGTCTCTGAGGTATTTTGATGTTTTGGTTGCTTAAGACACAATGAAGCCAAAGCCATGTGATGCTGTATTCTATCTAGTCTGTTTGTCTTCTAGTGCTCAGAACACCATCTGTTTGAAATTACTCAACCATTATGCTTTTACGAGCCCATTTATGTGCTTCTATCGTACACTAAATGCATTATTATATAATGCTTTCAGTGTAGTTCTATCGTTTTTCGATTTCCTTCTATAGTAGCAGGAGAATGAAAAAAGGAAAGCCAACAAGTCAAGAGAGAAATCATTGATGGCTTTAGTAGAGGACATTCATGTCATCTACTGTATCTTTATCATCTTCAGTCATTACCTTTTACAACAAAAGCAATAAACAGAACAAGAGCAGTAAGAGCTCAGAGTGGATGGAGATATACAAAGCAACCAAAGCAAAAATGGAAAAAGTAAAATGTTCACTGTTCAGTTTTCAGGACCAGTTGTCCTGATAGTATATACTTGATCGTATATTTTTGGCTGTCTGGAACACAAGCTTTGAGGACTATGCACTGAAGACAATATTTCAGATTTAGTGCAGGCACATGATGCATTGCTGATCATGGATATTCTGGAGAACTTGACTTTTCCATGACCTTGCCTTTCATGTTTTATATAACACTTCAATGGTATCTTAGTAGTTTATCTCAGAGAGACAGCAGGACTTGGTGCACAGAGCATCTGCTCAGTAATCTGTTGCTGTCAAGAACCCTCAACATATATCCAGCCCAGGAAGAGGAACGGGATGTCCAAATGACACAACCATTCAACGTTCAGAGCTATTGTTCAAAACAGGACAAGAAACACTATAATCCTCATTCATATACTTATTTATCACCACCAGTCCTGGTAATAACACACCATCATTTAATATCAAAGAAGATTAGATAACCAGCTTAATCTGAGATATCAATAAACCTTACAGTTGCGAATGTGCATTTCTTTCTTTACCATATGTTATTCTATTCACTAAAGCCTCTATTCATATACATAAAAACCTAAATCATGAATTAAGTGTCTTCAGTTATTTTCAATAACACCCTGTTTCACACTGGAAAAGCCTCTTCACTGCATTTGCCTGATCGCACATTTCTTCCTCCGCTCCCCTCCTACAGAAATTCCTTTTCTTAGTAAAGAAGGAATCTGTAATACTCGAGAGGAGAGGAGAATTATAGACATCTTATAGAGCAGATCATGTGAGCATGGAGTCACATGGGTAAACATGTTTTTCTTTTAAGCAGCAGATCTCAAATCTGTTCTGTCTGTGTGGATAGATTACACCTCAGGGTTTTGGGAACATGCTGCTTCTGTAAAGGCCAATTCCTGACCAAAAGAAAGGAATGTGCTTGATGGAAAGCAAGGGTAGGCAATAAGGGAGGGTAGAAGTTTTGTTTTGGCTGAAACGAATGAAAAAAGAAAGGTGAGAAAGGCAAGAAGAGGGAGGATGGTAGAAAGAGAAGAGGGTGATAGAAAGAGTTTGCTGTCTGAAGGATGATTGACATAAACAGAAGAAGAGAGAAGCGTCAGGGAAGTGGAAATAACACCTCTGTACTAGCCCAGAGTATAAATGCTGACTGTTGCAGCCTGTGTTCTCTGTCAGGTGAGGAATGTGTGACCTACGTTTCACAGTATAACCAAGGCAGACTGCTCAAACCTCAGAGACAGAAACCTGTCCTTTAAAACCAATCCAGTAGGTGTGTTTAATTCTGAAGTTTGCCGTTACGGTAGCCACATTGTTCAGAAGTTATTTGCCTTAATGGGTAAGATTTTAACCAGCATGAGACTTCAAACATAATCACTTTTAGTTCTTACACACTAGACTACTGTAGACTAAATAAAACAAACTATAACTTTGAGGTTTTATCATTAATATTGAATGGAAGTCAATTCATAACTAATCAGATCAGGAAAACTATCAGTATATCTGTTACTTTTAAGATACCATTAATGTTGAGCCATATAGCATAGGGTCTCATCCTAGGTATATAACTATAATTCATACACACATTGCAGGAACACATTCTTTGAAAGTTCAGTTATAAAAATTTCATTTATTTTTGTAATTTATACAAAAAGCGTAATTTTGCTGCAGCGTTTTTCAAAATTTCCAATAGAACTTACGTTTTTTTGTTTTTTTTAAATGGAAATCCTCTGAAATGGTAAAATTTTCAAGCATGTGTTTCTTATTTTAAAATACTACCAGTGGAGATACATACGGAATATAAATACTTTCTATGATACTGTACTTATGTTTTGCACACGGGAATCAAAGAGAGTTTTATGCATTGTGATGACCATGAATCTTGACCCAAATGTGTGGAAAATCTGTGTTAATTTTGAGAAATTGCAATATCCTCTGACTATCGTTGAGTTTGCTTAATTTTGTGTTAATCTCTGCAAGCTCAAAATTGCGAAATCCTGGAGGACTAACTAGTTTCATAATTGTTAACTTACAGTAGATATCTTGGAAACAAGCCAATCATTGACATACACAGTGTGTTCAACAACACGTACAACTCTTTGACAGCAATAGGTTGGTCCAACAAAAGCTTTCAAAGAACACTGATAAACAGAATTAGGTGATTACCTACACCAAGAGGGATGAACAATTGTTCTTCTTTCATATTAGGCACATCAGCGGGTAACTACCTCCCCATTAGGATAGTCTGTATCACATGAGCACAAAAAATCAGCCCAAAAGACTGCCTACCCAAAAAGCTATCTTCTATTTTGAAAGCACTGTATGTGTTAGTCTTTCATTAGAGTCAACATGTACCTCCGGCTCCATTATGATCAAAGCTTTCCAACCTGTTCCCGCCAACTCGGCGGATCTTAATGCTGGCGAATTAGCTCAGAAACAATGCTATTACCAAAGCACAGGGCACTATGTTCTAAAAAATAGCATGAGTGGACCCTAATATTAATGGAAATGTCAGGATCTGCTCAGATTCATTTGTTCCAGATAAATGTCATTTCTAATGATTGTTGCTGGTGAATGGAGTATGTATACACATTAGCGATGAGAATAGACCAACAAACTTTTCAGATTGATTGAAAAGTTGACTTTGGATTTTGACTGTGATACAAATTCTAAGAGGCACCAAGCATACATTGGTGTTCCTAATTTCGGGAGAAGATGATGTAACCAGTGGACCAATACTTTAATTTATTTTCTTTATTGCAGTTCATCTTGATACGTTACCTGTAATAAACTGTTCTGTTTCTAATTTTAAATCTTTTGAATTGTATTCCATTAAATTTAAGCTTTATGCTTTTATGCTTTAGGTATCTTGAAATGCTAAGTGCATTAGGGTTTTGTTTTTTATGAACAGATGTACCAGGAATAGTTAAGTAATGAATTTTCACTCAAACAGCTTTGGACTTTGAATACTGATGGCTCACTCATCAAATGAAGCTGTTGACGTGTTAACACAGCCTATTTGGAGATTTCAGAAGGTTTACAATGCACTACAATGCAGCTGAATGGTAGTAAAGGATTTGCTTCAATTCAAATAAGGGCCAAAGTGATTTTTGTGGACATTGTTCAGGGGGTCATCATTATTCTCTGGTTGTGATTGCTGTGTTGTTAATAAAGGTTTTAATGGGGTAAAAATGTAGTACTAATAGTAATATTAATTGCACTAGTTAATTAGAAGTACTAGTAGCACTTCTTAATTCTGTCATTAAATTTACATATAAAGCAATGCTCTAGGAGTAAGTCAGGAAGATGAGATAGGATAGATCTCGTAAAACTGTGGCCCAATCAACATCTTTATCAGCATTATCACAAATGTCCTCCCAGTACACTCTGTGTGTGAAGTAATATGGACATAATATATTGATTGCAGGTGTTTGGCCAGAGGTTACTCTTTGAAAGGGTAATGATATTTAGTGGCAGACGTGCAGCGTTGAGATCAATAGTCATGGACTAATGACATGATTGATCATTCAATGAACATTCACACGTAGTCTATGTCAAACCTTATCCAAGTGTGGCTGCTTAATGAAGAGGCTCAAGATAATATGCATGATGTCAAGCAAGGTTCAACTCCAGTTAGAACTAAGTGTTGATGTTATGTTGTAATGGAAATAAATGTTTTTTTTAGAACATTAGAAACTTTAGAACTTCATAAAAATGTGTTTCTAATCAACTATCTTTACAGGGTATGGCATCATTCACAATCTTCCAGTTTAACTCCAATAAGACCAATTGGAGGAGTTGTATTAATTTGCTTGATACCCTCCCAAAAATGCAGCTGATTTATTGTCCAGATTGGGCCAAGCCTCACAGCTCTTGAGTAAAGTCTCCTAATTAAGGACTCTCTTAATAAATTCTCTTGCCTTGCCAGTCATCTTGGGCAACACTCCCAGGACCATAAACAAACCCACTCATTTACTTTGCCAAAGCAGAGGTTGTCGGATGTTATGGAAAAATTGACGTGCCAGTGTATTTCAGGCCAGTCTGCTGCACAAAGCGGTGAACCTGGCTCAATTTGCCTTCCTCTAGGGCATGTAGACTTCTTGAACAGCTTGAAAAGAAATGTCAAACAAGCTGAGAAAGGTATATTAAGCTGCCATGTGTTTCTTTGTGTTTGTTTACAAGTGTCAATTGGCTTTTATTCTCCAGAGGTTCCCATGGTGTTGTACCTGTACGCCTTGGTCTCATTGGTGTGCCTGTGGGCTGGTCTGCACATGGCATACAGATATCTCTGGATGCTTATTCTCCTGGTTATCTTCAACATCTTGTTGGTGAGTACTATCCATAATCCATCATAAGCAAGGAACAAGCTGTTCTTATCCACCTGTTGCCCTTTGACATTGTCTGTTTTTCATTTACTCACGGGTTTAATCCATGTTAATCCATCAATGATCTTTTCAATGCTTATTTTTCACTTCACTTGTTAAGGGTTTTAAAAGGGTAAAACTCAAAAATGTCAAAATCCTACCTAATTACTTTCCTTTTACAAAATAAGACTAGATTTTTGGATATAATGGAAAATTATTTTTATTGTGTAGTTCACAGAATGATAGTTCTTCGATATCTTTATGTTTGTAAAGTTCATTCCACCTTATCAGTTTATCTTATCTATGTGTTTCCATAGTTTTCATTTTGGCACCAGTGCCAAGCACCAACTGATAGTGTTCTACAAATATAGTCATATTTGAATATTCTTATTACTCTACAGTGCTATAGGTAGAGTGATAAGGCATGGTGTTTATCAACACCCACAACCCAAAATCCATTTACACTCACTCACTCACTTTCTACCGCTTATCCGAACTACCTCGGGTCACGGGGAGCCTGTGCCTATCTCAGGCGTCATCGGGCATCAAGGCAGGATACACCCTGGACGGAGTGCCAACCCATCACAGGGCACACACACACTCTCATTCACTCACGCAATCACACACTACGGACAATTTTCCAGAGATGCCAATCAACCTACCATGCATGTCTTTGGACCGGGGGAGGAAACCGGAGTACCCAGAGGAAACCCCCGAGGCACGGGGAGAACATGCAAACTCCACACACACAAGGTGGAGGCGGGAATCGAAACCCCAACCCTGAGGTGTGAGGCGTACGTGCTAACCACTAAGCCACCGTGCCCCAAATCCATTTACATGCTCCAGTAAAACACTGCACACAAATCTTCCCTACATCACTGAGCCTACATGTCATGCAGGATCATATAAAAACAAGAAATACCTCCTTATACAGTATCTTTAGCCTATCGATTTTCCTGTGGCCCACTGAGGACTGTTACATACTGTAATATTGATTAGTTAAGCTACTGCATAGTGAGAGTGAGTTTTACAATAATCCTCATATAAGGAGAAAGTCCTTTAAAACATCCAGAGTTATCAGCAATATCTACAGGTGAGTTTAAAAAAAGAGGAGGATGATAAGGCACATGCTGAAACGACATGTTCTTGTGTCAGACTGTATCTTTACAGCCCACTATTCAGAATCTGCACAATGAACATAGAACTAGATGCAAGTGAGAAGTGAGTCTGATATTCATCATCATAAGAAACAGAATTCCAACATCTTTCGCACTTCTATTATTTTTTTATAATGTACTTTTTGCTTTCTCATACATTCTTTTCTCTGAGTCATGTCTCATTCAGACACTGTGCATCTGGAAAGGATCATGTTCTCATGAGTATTAATACATATCATGATACTCTCAAAGTATTTGTCCCAGATCTGTATAAGGGCAAAAAAGGGGTATTGATAAAGCTACAGTAAAGAATAACCCAACAAATATTATTGAGATTATGACATAAGCATGTTATATTAATTGATATTTACTGATCATTAGCTAAAATTGTTATTAATAACTTATACCTTGTTCTTGATTCTGATTGTTTAGTAGGTGTTGATTAATTATCAGCTGGCTAAAATTGAGGCAGTGTGTATGCCATAAATTCTTCATCCATCAACCAACAGTCTTATAATGCTTCACAGATGACTATTTTGTGTAGTAATAAAGTAAATTAAGAGCACACAGGCAGGCAAATGAGCAGATGTGAATGCAGGGTAATGGTCCTCTCATTTGGCCTGTTGATATCTAAGACCTGGGTAAACTCACGGAAATCCTTTCTCAATGATAATGTACTAATGTACAAATAATGAATAAGTCTGACACTTGATCAGGTTCATTATTTCACCTAAATGATGACGATAAAGTGGCCTTCATGATATCACGTTTATTTTTTTCATGATGTCACATTATATTCACAAATATAATATAATGATGTAATGAACAAACTATTGTTATTAAAAAAACAGTAATTATTTTTATACCAACTTCTATTTTTGCACACACACACACACACACACACACACACACACACACACACACACACACACACCAGATGGAGGCAGATGGTGTCTGCTGGTTTATTAGGTTTGGGGACAGATAAACCCAGGCTTTGCTTTGGGACAAAGGGCCGAAGATGATGTATAGCAGGTTATACAGTACACTAACAACTTCCAAGTTAATTTACATTCAACATATTTTATTCATATTCGTTTCACTTTTAGATGAAAAAATATTTAGATTTAATGTCACTTCATTATATCAAATGCAATGTGTATCCTTGGCTTTCTACTCCAGATTTTCAAATAGTAACAGGTTGCTATACAGCTCTATAAACAGCATACCAGTAATGACGCTGAATGCAAAACTATAACAGCACATTTGTTTTGTCTTGTCTGCTTGTTTCCTTGAAGCTACACATGAAAACTGTCTGCACTGATGACTAAACAGACACATGCACCGGGTGGAGTGAAATGTGAGGAATGTAGTGATCACAAATACAGATCAGGCTGCAGCACAAACACTATAAAACAGACTGATGTGAAAACATTTCTCTGTACTATGTTAAAGATAAAATTTTTGGGCATGCTGAAGGTATTTCAACCTTTTTGCAGCTTTGCCTCATTTTTCAGTTAATTTTCTCGCTGCCGTTGTAGCATTTTGAGTCTGTTTTCAATAATCTTCACTTCACTTCCCCTCTCTCTGTTCGTGGAAGCTTTTTTTTTCCGTGACGCTGATTTTCCATGTTGAGCTTGTGGTCTTTGTTGTGTCCCTGTTGCGTTAACTGTAATAAGTTTAATGGTGTTTAATGGTGGTTTTTTGTCTGTTAGTGTTTAGAAAGATCACTTGTGATTTTGTGCCAAGACTCCTGTGTGTCATGTCGATGGATAAGATGCATTCGTGGGTAGAAAAGCAAATTTACAAATCACAAATGCTTGAAAAAGGATCTTTTTGCTTGAAATAATATTTTTTGTTATTTGCATATGTGCTTTTTATCTGCATTTTCTATTGAAATGTCTGCATGGGATGTCTGTTTTAGCAGTAATGGAATGCGAAAGTCATTCATTCATTCATTCATTCATTCATCTTCTACCGCTTTACCGAACTACCCGCCTGTGCCTATCTCAGGCATCATTGGGCATCAAGGCAGGATACACCCTGGACGGAATGCCAACCCATCGCAGGGCACACACACACACTCATTCACTCATGCAATCACACACTAGGGACAATTTTCCAGAGATGCCAATCAACCTACCATGCATGTCTTTGGACCGGGGGAGGAAACCGGAGTACCCGGAGGAAACCCCCGAGGCACGGGGAGAACATGCAAACTCCACACACACAAGGCGGAGGCAGGAATCGAACCCCAACCCTGGAGGTGTGAGGCGAACGTGCTAACCACTAAGCCACCGTGCCCCCCGGAATGTGAAAGTGTTTTGATTAAAACAGAAAACAGTCATTTAAAGCAGTAAAGCAAAATACTGCATTCCTGCATTTTTAATTAATCCAAGTGGTAGTAAAGGGCAAAGATGCAGTTTGCAATACGTCTTATTTTCCCTTACTGTGTCTCATTAGCAAATTTGTCCTTGACCAAACAAAATTGCATGTCTACACCACATGTCTGTCTCTGTTTCATCACTTCTGGCCAGATCCAGGATGGAAAATGTCACGTGATGAATATAAAGATTGACTAATTGTCATGGCACTATTTGCGTTGCCAGACTCGGTCTTTGCTTTGTCCGTAAACACTGCAGCACTGTTTCATTACCGGCATAAAACAGTCATTTGAACGATGGAGCACGTGGCCTCAATTAGATTTCCTTTCCTATTCTTGGGCTCGAAATTTATAAATAGTTCTATCTGTTGGGCTACTTATCCTGTTATTACTGACGTGAGCACTGTCATAAGGAGACATCACAGACAGTATGCTAATTAAACTAGCAATATTTGCTTATCTCTGTTTATTCATTGTAATATCCCTCTTACTCTATTAATCATCCTATAAGAGTTTCTTTCGCATCCTTGTTTCCGTACTCACTGAGCCATCAGCTGCACCTTGAGACTCAGTTAGATGACACACAAGGGTAATTAAGCATTCAGCGATAGCCTCTAGTCATTTGTGTGCTAATTTGCTTGGAGCGTTGATTATGCTCCATTCACCTCAACATACACCATTCAGCAGAACTCAGCAGCCAGTTATGGTCCATTAAAATGAGGTAATGAAGGGAGTGTGTGTGTCTTTGCTTTGTGTTACCTAATGTGAGGACATATACACTTGTGTGTGTTTGTTTGTCCTTGGCAAGAAAGAAGAATTTAGTGTCTGTGAGAAAAATCTTAGCAGTTGCTGAGGGAGAAAGACGTAAGTTAAATTAGTAGCCAAAATATACCTGCTTTCAAACCACTGTTTTCATCATGAGAAATTCTATTTGCCGATATTATTTATGTTAGATATGTTTTCATTGGTTTAACAGGGCACTCAGTAGAGCACATTTTAGAGAAACCTTCTCTTTTGATATTTATCAGTTTTGGCTTTAAAAGGGTGGCTCAATTAACTTGTAAGCTTTTGTGAAAAAAACAAACAAAGATAAAATAATGAAGTAACAGGATCGAGTCACAATTATGAGAACTTTTTTTTTCACTTAGAATGAATTACATATGGATGTATTCTGAGCATTAATACAACCACAAATTCAAAAAAGGTTTTAATGTTTATTTTTCAGCTAAAGTGTAGTAATGTTATCCTGGAGGTCACTTACCATCATTTTAAAATGGGGTTTAAATTCACTTAAGATAAATATTATCAAGTGTAATGCAAATGGCATCACCAATAGAACCTCAGAAGACGTGTTCTTCCTTTTAAATTTGTGTAGAAAAAACTTTAAAAGACTTGTCCATAGGGTTTTTGTGAGAGAAGTTCTTAGTAGAATCTACAACATCTGGAATAAACAGTACAGGTTGCTGTATAAAGGCATGAAAGTGCATTTGAAGATCAAATCCAGTAGAAATTGGAACAATTCTACTGTAATGGCTTCATGGGCCGTGTAACATTTTTTTAATATTCATTAATAATATAAAGTAATGTAGAGTTGGACCCAGAGCACTCTTCAGCCTATAGTTTGCTTTGCCTGACTTTCATGGACTAGGTCTAAGCAGAGATGTTTAGAGGTAGTGAGGTATTTTGCACCTGCATGAGCTGCCTGATTATCAATCCAGTGCTACTGCCTAAAATGTTGTGCAAACCATGACCTTACCAGCTAACTGTTATGTCATGCTGGCAGGAATGACGTCATGCTGTT
Source organism: Tachysurus vachellii (assembly GCF_030014155.1). Classification (NCBI taxonomy): domain Eukaryota; kingdom Metazoa; phylum Chordata; class Actinopteri; order Siluriformes; family Bagridae; genus Tachysurus; species Tachysurus vachellii. The sequence goes on along the minus strand of NC_083471.1, from coordinate 17,534,893 downwards.
GCAAAATATTGTGTGAGGAATTTCCTGACTGCATGATCTGTAATCTTTGCTCTCTAGCTGCAAGGCAACTACGTATCGTTCCTCAGATGTTCGATGGAGGACGATTTATAGTAAATTTGTGAAATAAAATATGCACCGTAAAGGTAAGGGTAATTAGTTAACACTGTGTCAGTGCTAATAATTATGTACATTTATACTGAAATTATTACTGTGGACAAGCGTATAAGATCTTATTGTGCTCCTAGGGGAACCTGTGAAGTTTTTAAATATGAAAAACACACTTTTGTTTTTTACACACGTTTCTTTGTGTCTGTAGGGTCTGTACGTGTTTGCTGTCTACTTCCTCATGCATAACCAGCTGTGCTGGCCTGCCAAGGCAACTTACACAGTGGAGATGAACGGCCGTGAGGCTCCTGATGGATTGTTTCAGACCACAGGTGCAGCCACAGTGGGGGGAGGAGAGATCAGCAAGTCTACGCAAAACCTCATCAGTGCCATGGAGGAGGTGTGAGGATTTTACATTACATATGGCACACACTCTTAGCCAGAGTGACTAACATTTTTATCTCATTTTATACAACTGAGCAATTGAGGGTTAAGGGTCTTGCTGAAGGGCCTGGGTTTTGAACTCACAACCTTCTGATCAGTAGTCTAACACCTTAACCATTAGGCCATCACATATCATTCAAGTACTGGATATAATAATAATTAATATTTATGTTAGTATTGATATCAATACAGAAATTCAGTGTAACTTTCCAGACAGTGGTTAGCTAATTATTTTGATTTTACCACCACAGGCAAAAACTCATCGTCATTAATTTCATTTGATAGACACTAAAACGGAAAGTTAGGTTTGTTGACCAGATATCTCAGTCTTATTTCTTACACTCTCACACACATGCGTTTGGCTGTAAATAAAGTGTGTGATTGTGTTGCTCCAGGCAGTACAGTCAGTAAAAAATCTCAGCCACACAGATGGCCTTGATTGCTATGTGATTTGTTGATTCCAGTTTAATTTTCTAATTATGTTGTTGCTAAATTGCACACACAAGGCAAGGTATCCATTCATGAAGTCCTAATCAGTGGGTGAACTTGGCATCTATCCAGTCACTACAGAGAAAAAGAATCCTGATTACATCATTGTCATTTCTGTGTCAAGATATTTAAGCTTTTGTTTTCAATAACTAAGCAACAAAACTACATGCACGATTTGCATAGATAAAATGAGCCACATTATACTCTGTAATTTACCTAGAGGTGACAGAACACCTAGAGGATTTTACTCAGCTTTTATTTTCAGTTTATTCTCATTTCAGTTTCATATTATTTACAGTGCAGCTTTTATATTAAAGGTTAAATGATCCTAAATCCTAGTGCCAGAGTGTCTGTCAATATATGTGTCATCAGACACCTATTAACAAGTGCCTCTGTGCTTACCTGTGCTTACTGACATGTGGTTTGCTTACACACACACACACACACACACACACGCAGTAACTTTCCCTACTCATGGAATTATGTTTCTTTATGATTATATTTCAAAGTCTGCAATTCTTCCAGGTAGTAAATCGCTATGTAAATGTTTTACATTTACATTTACAGCATTTGGCAGATGCCCTTATCCAGAGCGACGTACAAAAGTGCAATGTTTTCTCTAATGCTGTATAGCGGCCTCATGATATAATTATCCAGACTTGGTTAAAATAATTAGTCAGAAATGGTAGATTAGTCTACAGCAGGAACTGGAATACCTGACTAATCCTGTTCCATTCATAAGAGCACAAAGTCTAGGTGATCATATCCAGCTTAGAGAAGACAAGGATGGACAAGTGGTGGGTGGTGGACTGGAAATAAAAAATAAGATTAATAAAGGATATAATAGATGTGTCAGCACCTAATTCGCTTAGCACTGGACAATCTGATTACATTGTTCACTAATGGGACTTTCTATCAGATTCTGGTGTTTTGGACATGGAAAAAGTGAAGTGACTTTTGTCGTGTTTGTTGGCAATACTGCCACTTCCTTAATCAGACAAGAAGAAGAAGTGAAGTCATCCGTATAAAGAGACTAGGAGAACTAATACTAGAGTCATCTCACAAAATGGATTGATTAATTTACATAGACATTGTTTTCACCCAGTACACTCTGTTTTTACTTAGTTCTTGTGTGTATGTTTTCAACCACTGACCTTTTTGTGAAGCTGGGTGTTAATCAGACATGACTAATTTAAATACAGCTTTGTTTCAGCTGAACAAATCATAAATATTCATCTTCTGTAAAATGGGACCACCAGGACATCCATGCAAACTATCTATCTATCTATCTATCTATCTATCTATCTATCTATCTATCTATCTATCTATCTATCTATCTATCTATCTATCTATCTCTCTCTCACACACACACACTCACTCACACTCTTAGAATAAAGAGAAATATATATATATATATATATATATATATATATATATATATATATATATATATATATATATATATATACACACACACACACACACACACACACATGTGAGGAATTTTCTGCATCCACCCCCACATTCTCCAATAACTCTTACCCAAGTTTATTCAGCATGGCCACTCACCACTGCAGACTCAAATTGGCAAAGTTCATTTCTAATTCTGTGACACTTAATGCTAGAACTGCAGACTGAACAGAACAGGAAGATTAACAAATGATATGTTTTTGTTTTTTCTTCTCCAGATCTCAGCAGACTGGGATAGAGCTTCTTTACAACCCAGCATTGAACCCAGCAGTGTGTTTAAAGAGGCCCCTCAGAGTGACACTTACCCTCCTGAAGGTGGCTTTGTTAACGCAAATCTTGTACAAGATGAGGAATCTCAGGAGTTTGATGACCTCATATTTGCCTTAAAGACCGGTATGTTTTCCTCCCAAAGCATCACATACTACACTGTCATATTTTACTTTCATTTTATTGAGTGGCCTCGAGGAAAATAAGCTTAAGCTATGATTTGTTCAGCTCATCCCAGTCTGTGAGATAGATACGTGTTGAAAGCAGGACCTGAAACGAATGATTTTAGATACTCAGGTCATGTCATAAAGCCACTAAAATTTCACATATTTCATATAAAAATTCCAAAGATGTCTTTATCTGTTTCTCTCTGGCAGAACTGAGTCACCAGCAAAGGCATTGAAATAATTAAACACCGGGGTGATTAGCTACTAAGATTTACAAATTTAGGCATTTGTGAAAGGTTTTCAGTCTAAAAAGTTTTCCAACACAGGAATTGTGCTAGAATTGCAGTCTCTCTGTAACAGAAAACAATAACTTTAACAGAATGAAAAAGAGAAGCTAGTGAGGGAACAACTAACTATAGCTGTAATAATGCAGATGATAAGAGGAACAATCTTATTTTGCAGACATTCCACAAAATTAAATGTAACCATTAATGTTTAAAAAGCATGATTTGTTTTCAATAAATAAAATGAAAATGATTAGTTTGCTTGGTATAAGAGGAATAAAATGTAGCTTGAGGCTGCATCAAACCACACTGCCATGATTATTTTTCAATAACAACAAGCCTCATCATGTTTATTTCCTTAACCAATAAAGATAAGAAACTCTCAAATGAAAAAAAATGTATTTTAAGAATTTCTATGATCTATTTGTACTTGCAAAGAATTCGTCTAACAGTAAGAGAACTGACCTTGAGGTCGTCCGACGCTGAGAAATGCAACAATAATTCACACCGAGAACATGTGATTTTGTTCCTGTCCGGTTTATACAAATACATGTTTAGTTAGACGTCTGTCATGTCATGTGTTATAAAGTAACTAAGATTTACGTTCCTTTTAATACTAAGATATTCAACATACATTAACCCAGAGCAAACCTCTGAGACGTCACTGACTCTAACATTGTTAATAATATTAATCATACTGTATATAATCTATAATATAAATAAACACTTTATGCAGATAAATTAACACAAGTTAGCATCTTACTTTAAAAGCTGCAGCTTGCTAAAGTGACTGCTGATGCTGGGGTTCCACAAACAATCTTGACCAGTAAGCTTGACTTATCTTCTTCTTCTTTCGGCTTTTCCCTTCAGGGGTCGCCACAGCGAATCATCTCTCTCCACCTATCCCTATCTTCTGCATCCTCAACACTTGCACACACTAGCTTCAAATCCTCATTAATTACATCCATATACCTCCTCTTTGGCCTTCCTCTTTGCCTCCTGCCTGGCAGCTCCATGTCCAACATTCTCCTACCAATATACTCACTCTCCCTCCTCTGAACATGTCCAAACCATCTTAATCTTGCCTCCCTAACTTTGTCCCACAAACGTCCAACATGGGCTGTCCCTCTGATGTACTCGTTCCTAATCCTGTCCAATCTTGTCACTCCCAAAGAGAACCTCAACATCTTCAGTTCGGCTTCCTCTAGCTCAGACTCCTGTCTCTTCTTCAGTGACACTGTCTCTAAACCATACAGCATGGCCGGTCTTACCACTGTCCTGTACACCTTCCCCTTGATTCTTGCTGATATTTTCCTATCACCCAGAACTCCTGACACCTTTCTCCACCCATTCCAACCTGCCTGCACTCGCTTCTTTACCTCTTTCCTTATAACGAGTTATAATGAATAAATAATTACTTTTGTATCTAAGGAATAAAAGAAGATGATGTATAATGGTTCTGCATCATAATACGATCACCAACATCATCATCACCATGATAGAATGATGTGATCATTATTTTCCTTTAACTAGCATGACCTAAAATATTTTATTCCTCTTGTAGAAAAAGACCAGTGGTCTTTATTCTAGGTCTGTATACTTTATTATAGCAAAACATGTCATATTTTTATCAATTTTATGTTGTGGAATAGCGGAAATTAATGAGATGTAAAATAGCTTTTATAGAGAAACCACAATGCTTAAAGCACTGGCGTATACATATAGAAAACTTATACGTACAAAACACACACACATAAACATATAAACCTTCTCCTAAATGATATGTTCAGAATGGGCTTTGTCATTAAAGGACAGGTTACCTAAAGTCTACCTTAAAATATCACCTGTGTATTTGACGGAAATGAAGTGTGTGTGTGTTTGTGTGTGTGTGTGTGTGTGTGTGTGTGTGTGTGTGTGTATGTGTGCTATATGATTAATTCTGAACACCATTCATATGACAAACCCCACAGGTTCTGTTCTTAACCTGAGTGACAGCGAGTCGATCCCCGGCAGTCACGATGGTGCGAGCGTGGCCAACTCCCAGATCGTTGAGCTCCGACGCATTCCCATCGCAGACACGCACCTGTAACCCTCGCTGCTTTTATACTGAATCTATATTAAACCAGCCAGCAGTATTTTTGTACTGGTACACCACCTTTGCACTAAATTTACCACAGTTTTAATTTCTCATAGATTTTGAGCTGTTTTTTTATACCTGGAGTTTTGTCAATACTTCTGATCTTTTTATAAATATATGTATATGTGAATTGTCTCTATAGTACTTTTGTGAAATTTATAACAGATGTAAATATCATGGATTGTAGGTTGAGAAGGACATGGCCAATCTGGCCCTGGAGTTCAGCTGCTTGTTTTGTGTAACAGATAATAAAAAGTAGAACTTTAGTCAGGTTGTCTGTGTGTCATCTGTTACTATCATTTAAAATAGTTGTATCACGGTAGGTTTTTTGAGTAACTTCAGGGGCTTAAATTAGATTGGGAAGGATTTTCCTTCTCAAAACATCTAGCACAAAACTTTAACGCAACAGTTGTGACCTAGGATGGTTCTGTAGCCAGCCATTTCTGTTTATCTACTCAGTACAGCAGATTAGGTGAGGGCATGCGATTGCATGTGCATTCTGATTTTATATGAAAATAATATAAAAGTTGCCTTTTTACTCTTTGCATCTGCCAGGGTAATTCCATTATGATTTAACATGTGTAAGGTGTGCGTGTTACAAACTGCTGCTGTTTACGCTTGCCCTCATGCTGTGCATTGCACCATGTCGCACCAAGTACCTGTATGGCTTTCACTGTTGACCTCAAATGTTCCTGTCAAAGGTGATAAATAGATTATAGTTAGTCATATGGGCTGCTATCTTTAGGTTGGCAAACTGGTACAGTGACTGAAGCAAAAGCATGCATTAGTCATTAGGAGTAATGAGTCTACCATTAAACAACTGAAACATTAGCAAACATTCTGGCTGCAGCATGCACATATGATGTGGATTTATAAACTCCAGCATGACCATTGGCTCTAACTGCACTGCCCTACCATGTACTGACTTAATAACATGTATACGCCTAGTTACACATAAACATTGTGTTCACTAATAAATACACAACAGTGCTCAGAAGCAGCGTAAAGAGATATATTTGCACAATAACTACTGCTCTTGTTGAACATGTTATAGATCACTAAAAACAGATATTGTGTAACCTTACTAAATAATTGCTGACCCATTTAAAGTTATTAAACTATAATTCTGTGCAGTTTCATCTATTGATATTGATCCATGCTGTATATTACATTTACAATTATAAACAGCTGGCTGTGTGTGTTTTTGCCTGGAGAACAGCCTCTGACCTTGAATTGACTTTAGATTTCAGAGTCAACAACTCCTAAATGCAAGCCCTCCTTATGTTTAGAGGCTAAAGCCACTTCTTGGACATGATTCAATGCAGTATCGGGTGTCTGTGTTTGCTTTTTGGCAGCCCAGACATGGATGAAAGACAATATTCTCTTGCACGCTCTTATTCTCTCTCTCTCTCTCTGTCTCTCTCTCTCTCTCTCTCTCTCTCTCTCTCTCTCTCTCTCTCTCTCTCTTTCTCTCTCTCTCTCTGTCTCTCCCACCCTCGCAAACACATTAACACTTATTAAGCAGACACCCCCTCTCCAAACAAGAACAAAGCCAGAAGCCCTTCAGTAACACGCTAAGTAAACTAGCTTGTGATTTAATGCAGATGCACACAATTTGATATAGAGACAATGCTTTTCAATCACGTTGCTGTGATACTTATTCATTTTCAGAGTTCTGTTCTTGTGCTGCTTCTGTTTAGCTACTTAGATGCTTAACTATGGCAGAAACAATGACAATGGCATAAAACAGCCTCTGGATCTCTCCCAAAAAGCAACACTTTTTGCGGCATACATTGGCATAAAATTTTCCCTTTACTATTTGAAGCCATTAAGAAAGCTGATGCTGCATTTTCTCATTTTAGTAAGGAAAAGATGTGTCAGTGACACGTACAGGATATTTTGTGGATATACAGAAATATAAAAAGACAACCAAAGTCTCAACATGTCCACCAAGCATATAGTGTATCTAATAAAGCGGCCATTACAAATGTACAGTGCTGTAAAATCCTGTATAATTACCAAGGCCAATACTATGCCACTACCTGTTAGTATAATGTACTACATTATTAATAATACATTATAATGCAGTATGGACTCATCCATAGGGGCTCTTTAGCATACATTCAAAGTTCTCATTCACAACCCCATTTTCAAAACAGTTAAAATAGTGATGACATCTTTTTAAAAAGTGAACAACAGTTTTAAAAAAATGGATGCCATTCTAAATATTGTGCAATTCTTGAGCTTCAGTTATAATTGCACTTAGTTTTCAAAAGAAGGAACTTTAACAAGTTGTAATAGAAGTTCACTGAGACAGGAATCATGCGTAACTCTATGAACACAGATTATGAACATTTTCAGTGGAGGAGGATCACGAGGAGGAGATGAGGCAAATAATTACAGACAAATGTGGATAGATAACAAAAAATAATTGGAAGGAAATCTATTAACAAAAAGTCTAAGTGCAGACAGTGTGGTTATGAAGTAAATGTAAAATAAAATGTAAAATATATTGAAAAGGTTTGGAGTATGGAGTAGATAATGCATGTGCACAAAAGTCTTTTTTTTTGTTTGTTTTCATTTTTGAGATAAAGCTGTTAAAAGACTATACATTTAGATATTGTGTATATCCTGTGCACACTGTCACAATGGCACTGGGAAACACACCTGCTTCATCAAACACAGATGAACAAATGGACTAAAAAACAAGCTTCTAGACTGTATGTTGGATGACTGTATGGTGTTGATTCTCATGTGTCTGTAATGTGACTCCTCTATCCTATCCTGCTCCACCAAAATCTAAGCTCACAAAATACCTATAGACCCTTTTACACACTTATTGTGTCTCCCACTTTCTTTTTCTAGAAGATACATTCTGCTTCTATGCTGGGACAGTGCCCTGAGCAAACAGATTACATCAGTGTCAGAAGATCATGACCCCTCAAGCTGCACACACTCCCAACCTTGGCACAGTTCAATGTACTAATGCACAAATCAGCAGGCAGCAAGCAAGCAACACCATGAAGAATGTTGAGCTTAGACTGCTGCTGCTGCTACTACAGCTGGGAATACAACTAAGTATACAATACAACTAAAGATTCCATTAAACAGTTTTGTGGCGCATCACATTGTTTAATCAGGTATCATAGATTTTTGACTTGCTTTGCTACGGAGCATACCATAGTTTATTACTCACAGAGACAGATCTGTCTCCAGTACAGCTTGTCAAAATGTGCAGACTATTATGAGATTTCTAAAATAAAAATAAAAGCCAATAAAGTTGAAAATATAAAAAAATAAATAAATAAATAAAAATTACAAATATATATATAGTACAGTTAAAACAAAAGTCTTTGAGATCAGAATCCTTCAATTTCAGGGAGGCAGCATTGTATCAGTAGGTGATGAAAAGAACCCAGAAAGAACTTTTGTCTGTAAAAACATACACAGAACTCTCAGTTCATTTTGCCAATATGTAACACTGTTCATGGTAGCAATGTAGGCATGGCAGAAAACATACTCTGGCTGTGATAAGACATTTCCACAAACATGGCGCCCAGCCAGAAGACCATGCGCAATGGAAACAGAATAGCCTCTATCTCTCCATTGCACACTCACTGTCTATATGCTTCACTCTCTATCTTCACCCCTCTCCTCTCCCTTTGAAATAGCCAACCAGTCTGAGCTAGTTTTGCTTAGTGTTTTCCAGTTCTGCTGCACTTGTATGACTCATGTGTTGTTCACATGCTCACAAGGGAATACAGTTAATGCCCATGAAGTATTATTCAAGTGAGCTCCAAGGGTTTAAATAGGGTGCATCGTGTTTCAGAGCAGACCCAAGTCTGCTGAGGTAGAAATTTGGGGTGTGAGACGAAGTGGCTGTCTGAGAAAACAAATCTATATGAAGGTGAAAGGTCAAAAATATGTATGACAGAAGCATGTCTAGAAAAACTATGACAAAACTTTAGTCTGAATTTAGAACCAGGCTGGTCAAATACCATGCTGTTCTTGAAGAAGTTATGAGAAATCTTGCTCTCTAGCGTTCTGTAAATGCATTTATGATAGAATGCTGTCCCAAAACTATGCATGTGAGAGTTGGCAGGCACAAAGTAAGGAACTGGAACGAGTGAGGAACAGAGAGCTACTGTTTACTCCAGACAGCTACTGTCTACAACAAACAATAGATGGAACATCTTTTGTTGATAGAAATCCCAAGATCTTTTCTGTAGATATGTTATTGCTTAGGATCGAGTACACACAATACTAGTACTTCAGTCAGTTTGTCCTTGACTACTGTCACCACTGGTTGCTCATCAAGGGATAAATATAAATACAGTTTTTATTTCCATATTTCCATAAAACGGCTTTGTTAGCATTGTTATACTGTATGTCTAGTCAAAATTTAGTCTGGTTGCTTAAACAAGCCTGATTCTGACTAAAAAGCAAAATATAAAGAAGGAAGCCATGCTATCAGACACAATGATTTATACCGTGTACTTATTATGTCATCAGTTTATATTTCTGCTTTAAGCAGTATGGCTTTAAATATGTTACATGTCATTACAACAAAATAGTAAACACAGTTATTAAAAGAGAATGTTTCATGAAACCCTGTCCCAAGAACACCTACTCTTTTACACTACATACCAACTGGGTCAAGCCACAAAACTGACTGCACCTGTTGCACACATCCCTATAGAGCAAACCACTATTGTGAATGTGTAGAACAAAAAATGACCACACAAGAACACAGATAATATCTCTAACACTTACTGATTCTGTCCTTTCTTGTGTCCTTTCTTTTTCTCATTAATATTAGAGTCTCCATGGTTTCTCCACATTAATAGTAAGATAAGCCATTGTTATCCATTTTTTGTGTATTAGCACATGGAATGTGACGTTCCTTTCACAGCCTTCAGAAAATACAGGAACATGTAGATGTTGAAATATCAGGGCTTTGAATTCATATCTTTCACATGCTTGTAGCCTGCACCACTCAGAAGGAACTGGACTGCAGCTCTTGTTTTTGATCCTAGGTACTCTTTAAAAAGTTACATATATATATATATATATATATACAGTGGTGTGAAAAGTGTTGGCCCCCTTCCTGATTTTTTTTTTTGCACGTTTGTCACACTTTAAGATAAAATCAGATCATTCATATAATCAAACAAATTTAAATATTAGTCAAAGAAAACACAAGTAAACACAACATACAGTTTTTAAATAAAGATTTTTATTATTAAGGGAAAACAAAATCCAAACCCATATGGCACTGTGTGTGAAAAAGTGCTTGCCCCTAAACCTAATAATTAGTTGGGCCACCCTTAGCAGCAAAAACTGCAATCAAGCATTTGCAATAACCTGCAATGAGTCTGTTACAGCGCTGTGGAGGAATTTTGGTTCACTCATCTTTACAGAATTGTTGTAATTCAGCCACATTGGAGGGTTTTCGAGCATGAACCACCTTTTTAAGGTCATGCCACAGCATCTAAATAGGATTCAGGTCAGGACTTTGACTAGGCCACTCCAAAGTCTTCATTTTGTTTTTCTTCAGCCATTCAGAGGTGGACTTGGTGGTGTGTTTTGGATCATTGTCCTGTTGCAGAATCCAAGTTCGCTTCAGCTTGAGGTGACAAACAGATGGCCGCACATTGTCCTTCAGGATTTTTTGGTAGACAGCAGAATTCATGGTTCCATTTATCAAAGCATGTCTTCCAGGTCCTGAAGCAGCAAAACAGCCCCAGACCATCACACATTTTACTGTTGGTATGATGTTCCTTTTCTGAAATGCTGTGTTACTTTTATGTAGTTATGTTTTAACACTTTTTCACACAGATTTTCACAAAACATTAAAAACATTAAAACATTAAACATTAAAATGTGACAAAAAATAAAAAATCAGGAAGGGGGCCAACACTTTTTCACACCACTGTATATTATATAAAGATAATTTCATTTAATCAAGAAACCGATGACAACCCAATGTGTGACACTTTATTCCACTTCATTTCAGTGCTTAATCAATATTTGGTATTATTTTAATGCTTCTATTGAATTGTTTTATATGATTTTGGCAGAATATCTTTATTTATATATATTTTTGTAAGATATAGTCTGAGACCACATTTTCTGATTTATTTAAAAAACTCTAAAAGACTGAAAGAAATGTGCAACATCTTTATTTATTCATTATTCTCTCTTTTGATTTAAATTTAAGTAAATTGCGCAGTTGACTATGTTAAGGCCTTTGTACACATCATATGCACAGACTGATTTTATCTAAAATAGATCATTTGGTTTTGCACAAACATTTGCAATCTGTGCCATTTTGGGAGAACAGATTAAAGTAAAAAGGGAAACAGCAAATATAAAAAAATTAAATTGATTGCAATGTTTCAAATATTCCACTTTTTAATCAAGTTATTGTCATAAATATAATTCCTATTGAAAACTGTTGTATTAAATTAGAACAAAATAAAGGCATTTTTACTAGTAGTCTCAAATGGATGGATATTACAAGGCCTTTAAAAGCTCATCTCCTAGGCAAGGACTATGTTTTACACCTGCAAAGTTTTATACCTGCAAGGTTCCTCATGCTGAAAGAAGGACCTGCTTCACTTTGTCCTCAACCAGCACAATACTGACAGAACAGCCATTCAAGACAGTGGGAACACTCTTTGACTTCAGCCTGAATATTATTGCAAAAAACACATAAAATTGTGAAAACTGAATGGTATACATTCAGTGTAGCACACATTATATGGAGGCTTAAGTGTCTGCTTACCCCCCCAGACTTACTTAGTCTGTCAATATCTAATGAGTTTAACTTAATAGTACAAATGATTGACTGTGAAACATTACCCTGATTTCTCAGCGTTCAAATATATAGTGCTCTAGTCTGTTGGCAGGATGTGCTTACTGGCATGTGGATTGGGGAACTCCATTGCACGAGCTGTGCTAGCATTACGGCCATTCTCGTAACAAATTCCTGTTATGCCGCTCACACTGCTGACTCAACCTGGTGCAACTGCACAGTGACGTTGGCTTTCTTCTAGAGTGTAGGCTAGACAGAGTGACTCTATGATTTACAGTGGTTTTGGTTTTGAGAAATGAGTCAGGAAGTGCTCTTGTCCCTAACTCACCCTGTTGGAATGGGACAGTGTAAAGCTGAGCTGGACAGATACTTGGAAAATGCAAATGACGAGGAGGTAAAAAGTGCTGTGTTGTGCTCATGAATAGAAAGAGAACAACTGAAAGTGTTGGGATAAACACTTCAGAAAGAGAAAGAGATGAGCAGAAAGAGAAAACAAAAAAAGAAAGAATAATCAGTAGAGAGATGAAAATTGGATGAATTTAAGGAATGAAGGGGGAAACAAGATTACTAATATTACTACTACTAATAGTAATATGGAATACTGAGCCATCTACAATTTGAGTTTTAAAATAAATAAAATCTACAGGCACTTGCAATTAAATTTAAAATAAAACTTGCAATTTTGAGCACCCTGCATGAAGTGCTTGATTACTGTGTTCTCTCTCTCTCTCTCTCTCTCTCTCTCTCTCTCTCACTCTCTCTCTCTCAAACACACACATCCAAACACACACACACTCATGTATACATATTGTTCTCATGGTTTAACTAAAATAGAAAAAGGGTCTCTGTTACTCTTTCTGGGAAGAGAGCTGTGTGGAATCATAAAGTGTCTACCACTGAAACTTGAGCTGGGTGAAAAGGGTGAAAACAATTGCAATCCTCAAAGCGCAAACATTGTTCCCATCATATAACCACACATTTGTTATAATAGACAGCCTCAGTGTAACTATTGACGTTACTCCTGTTCCAGACCACTCAGCAAGCCTGAGACCCTCAAAGTTAAAGAACATGACTGTGTTCCAGACCACAGAGTCATCTTTTAAAACACTCTCCACTGGAATAATGCTGTGTTGTAGTGATTTTGCACCTTTTATTGCCAAGTCAATTTAGTTTACAATCTGTTTACTGAGATCATTGAGTCTGTCACCTCAACTATCAACTTTGTGTGACGAGCGACATAAATCAATTTTCTAGTGAGGCAAGTGATTTCTGAAAGTATCATGTGTAATAATGGGTGTAAAATGGGTAATGGATGTTCTTGACTCAGAGGAGGGACAAAGAACAATCAACACTGTAGGTTATATTTGCTTTGGAGTGAATTTTCATGCAAATATGACTATGCATATATTTTACTCCTCCCAATATAACTTCTCCAGACTTTTTCCAGAACCTCTGCCTTGTTTGTATTCAAGACACCAATTAAGACCTTTTCCTGTTTTTAGCAGAACCTCTGCTTTCACATACATCAGCAAGGACTTTGTCAATGCTGGCCACTACATGGTTCCTGTTTTACTCTGTGCATGGCATTAAGGGTGTATTGCTGAACCGTGCACTCTACTTGGCCATGGCTCAAAAGATTACAGATACAGATTAGTGCTATCTGTGTGCAAACATCTACAACATCTACAGGAGCTTCAATAGATGTTCGCTAATGAGTAAAAATCTAAAACAATTAAATCTGTTAGATTTTGGCCTCAGACATGTCAGCGACAATCACCTGCATCTGTGTGTGTGTGTGTGTGTGTGTGTGTGTGTGTGTGTGTGTGTGTGTGGGGTCTATATAGTAAAATCAGAGGATATTTCGGTGTGTAAGGGTGAATATATATATATATATATATATATATATATATATATATATATATATATATATATATATATATATATATATATATAGAGAGAGAGAGAGAGAGAGAGAGAGAGAGAGAGAGAGAGAGAGAGTCATTCAGATAAAGGACCTATGACCTATTTGGACAAATGTTCATTTTATTTGTTTTTTTCCTATTATTAGATAGGACGAGGTACTAAATTATATAACAGGGTCATGGAGTTTGCATTACTCTTTTTCTTCCTAAAGTTAGAAGTTAGGCTAGCTTTATCGGGATCATTGTATGCCAGCACAGTACATTAATTTTACTAATTAAGTCCTGTCAACAGTTAATTGTGTAAGAGCCTGTGTGAGACCTTGTTTCTGCTTTACCTGATCAGCCATGGTGGCCACATTGGTATACTTGCCTAGTTGGTAGGCTTTGGGCTTGCTGTCTACATGGTCTACGCAGTTTCTGTTGTTTTTTTGTTTTTTTTAAATAAATGATCTTACCACTTTTACTTTAGCATGAGCACACAGCACGTCATTATTATACTGTTTTTCAAAAATGATACATGATGGTAGTGTGGAAAACATATATCATGCATCAATATCAGGGACCTGCTATGCTATACACTCCCCTTGGATCAAATTTGAAAGCTAATACTGTTCAAGGAGAATAAATGCAAAGCCGAAAATAAATGTGACAGTGCACAACCCATATATGTCAAATGTGAACTTCTAGTGACTTGTAATCACCTCCGCCTGAACAGAATGCAGCAGGGATTAAGTGGTCCCGCCAAAGACTTTTGTTTACCAGCTGCAGGCGGAATTGGATAGCTGTGCTGCCGTCCCAGCTCGCGCATAATCTGTAAACATGAACATCAAACAAAGCCATCTTTTGCATGCATTGCATTGTAGAAAGGATATGAACATGCATTTGACAGGATCTATTGTGGTCAATCTATTTAACCAAACATTTCTCAAACTTCTTTTGGTCAAAGTTAAAATATGTGAAATACTATTCCAGGTGACAATCTATCACACTGTCCTCTCAACACCTCCACTCTTGAGAGCTGAAAACAGTCCTGGCCAGGCTAATCATGACTCTGCATTCTCTAACTTGGTTAGAACTTGAACTCTGGCTTCTCATAGCTGAGTAGAGGTCATGCCTCCCTATGCCCCTTTTCACATGCCAGCTATGCAGACTATTCTGGGACATGCAACCAGTCCTGGAATCTAAGCCTGGGAACAGTCTGGGTTACTGGATTCCCTCTTCATTTCTTCCAGGGGCTATAGAAGTACACAGACTGTGGGGGGAGCGTGGCAACTGGCTTTACATGTCAATAGCTGTAAAAGCCTGCAGCTGGTCTCGCCACTGCACTGTTTGCCTTGTCTACCACCACAATTATGCAAGAGGTTTTGGATCTGGGTTTGTGTTGTGTGTAGCGTCTCCCACAGATACTGAATTTACAACATTATGAATGTAATGTAAAGGACATGTTAAACATAGCTAAAGTGTCCTTCAGAACAACTTATGTGCATGTTTCAGATAAAGAAATAAAATCTTTGTAAAATCTATAGCACCACAAAAACAATTACGAGTATTTTGGCAGTACCTGACCAGTATAATGACACTGCTGAAATCTTTGTTAGAATTTCACACAACCTAATATGAGTCCCTGTATGAAATATGTACATTTTAGCTCACTCACTCAACCCTGTTACACAAATATATTCACTCTGGTGAAATATTTGGAATATTCCACAAGTCACATGTTTTGTTTTGTTTTTTTTGGTGAATATCCTGAACATCAAAAATAAAAAAAGTTCTCTAAAAGTTATCTAATAAAGGCTGACTCAATCTGGTCACTTTGAAAATAATAATCCTGAAAATCAAATTATGTATTTTCTAATTCCAAGCTTCAAAATTTCACCCATGTTACTTTCTTATGCTACTGTGACTCTATCAACACAAAAAAACATACTATGTTAAAGAATAATGTTTCAGTTTTAAGGAAGTTTTAAATGTACTTTTAACTGATTCTGAGGTGCTTTGTATAGATATATTTCTAGACACATTTGTGGCACGTTGTGGAGATGGTGTCTATTATTGACTGTGTTATTGAGGCACAGCAATGGAATTCTAACCTTATATCTTTGAAACTAAAAAGAATTAAGAATAATTGAGGTGATCCACTAATTACTTTTTGTCTTTATTGTTTTTATGACAGTGCTATTAAGCAAACCACCATTTGCAGAAATATTTACAGTGATAACTGTAACGCTATTGCAGAGGTGTCAAGTAACAAAGTACAAATACTTCGTTACTTTACTTAAGTAGAAATTTTGAGTATCTATACTTTAATAGAGTAATTCTTTTTTAGCATACTTTTTACTTTTACTCCTTACATTGTCACGCAATTATCTGTACTTTCTACTCCTTACATTTTAAAAATAGCCTCGTTACTCCTATTTCATTTCGGCTTGTTTTCATTCCGGCTTGTCATCATTCAAAAAAAAACCTATCAAGATAAATCACGACATCCGGATAGAGTGAATTTGACTGTGGTTGGATGAGAAGTATAAACATACCATTCCGACACGCTATTGGTTTGTACGCGACCCATCGCACCTGAACATGACACAAATCATGTCACACTTCAGTTACATAACGCTGGACACAGCAGACGGGGCCGAGTACGAAGATGTCCGTGGCAGAGGCTCAAAACCAATGTCTCAGCAACCAGCACCAGCACCAGCGAGGAAGTTGGTAGCCAGGAAGACCAACCAACCCCAACCCTTATACATCAAATGGCTGTACCTGGAAGAATTGTTTGAAATGGTTGAATGGAGAAAGTCATTGCGCATGCACTGTAAGCTACGCACACCCAAATATCACAAGCTAATGGCTTTCAAAAACTCACCGTCTAATTTAAAAAAGCATATTGAGGTGAGCTGAAATTTTGTTATCAGTCAATTATTAACAAATTCAAATTTAACCAAATGTTACCTGAGCTTATATTGGTACTATATGCAATATTTGTAAGTTAATTGTGCAAAGCTATAATCTAGAGCTGGTTGATAAGTTATGTACTAAAGATAGTCATGATCATGTCTGTGTATGAAAGTGAGCGCGCCTGTATGGGGCCCTATGGGTCTTTGTAAACTATTAGCCAAATGCTGTTTAAAATGATTTTACTGCTAATTTTCAGTCATGCCAGCAGCTGTTTGTGGTCCTAAAACAGCTTTAAAGAGATAGTCAACCCAAAAAGAAAAATTCTGTCATCATTTTCTTATCCTCATGTTGTTTTAAATCTGTATGAATTTCTTTATTCTAATGAACTTCTTTTCCTCCGTGAAGAAGACCAGTCTTCTTGAAATGACCCAGCAGTTGGATGCTTACCTGGGGTGCCCAGGAGACACAGTAGAGGTACTGAAGTCCTTCCCAGCTGTGTGCCAGCTATCACTTAAGCTTAATACGGCACTCCCTGCCTCAGCAGCCTGTGAAAGACTGTTTAGTGTTGCAGGGCTGATCTTCAGGCCAAGAAGAGCATGCATTGGCTCAAACAACTTTGAGAACCAGCTGCTTTTGTGGATGAACAAAGCCTATTAGTAACTCTTTGTCGCATGTTGTTTAAGTCCAATGTGTTTGTTTTAATAAAGGTTACTGATGACATGCCTCTGAAGTTTGACTTTTTGCACTATTACAATACTTATAGCCAACTAGTCATATCTTCCGCTCCATGAAACACAACTCAGTAGTACACATATATGGTTCTTTAATGTATTTGCATTGTACTAAAATGCGTTCTTTTCAATGGGCATATACAGTATGCGGCTGAAACAGGTAGCCTAGTGCATCCCAAATTTTTCAACATTATCATATTAATATAACATTATAGTCATTATGACCTTTAGAAATATGTTTTTTAAGGAGGTTTGGTAGTGCACAATAGGCCCCTGTGGCACAGCCTAAGCGTTTGTCCTTAATGGCATTTTTTCCTTGCATTACTTTTACTTTTATACTTTTAAAGTAGTTTTGAAACCAGTACTTTTACACTTTTACTTGAGTAAAAAGCTCGAGTTGATACTTCAACTTCTACAGAAGTATTTTTAAACACTATTATCTATACTTCTACCTGAGTAATGAATGTGAATACTTTTGACACCACTGCGCTATTGTAAACATTTTAATAGCAGGCAATGCAGTTTGCCTTGTGACACATTCTGACTTTTTTACATGCCCACCTCCATTCATGACAACCTGACTTCTCACGAGTGAAAATATACAGTGTGTGAGACAAGTGGCTAGCAAAGTAAACAAAGTTATATCATCAGTCATGTTAAACAAGAGTAGTCCCAATTACTATAAGTAACAAATGTTTTCAAATATCCTATAAAGTATTTTATTATAATACTTTATCGTATACATAAACAGCATGACCATCAATTTTTCCAGAACTGCTACTGAACTCAGTGCTGATGGCATGCTCTTTTCCCTCAAAGACAATCTAAACTTCATTTAATCTAATAGAGTAATTGAACAGCACTTAAAATGTTATCTGGACTTCCTCCAGGGAAAAGGAGAGGGCAAGTTGAAAAGATTTCAACCGATTTGCATACTCTGTCTCATGGCTTAATCTTTAAGCCATGTCTGTAAATAAAACCACAAAAAGAGCTCTATAAATTCATTTCAGGATGACAAGAATAAAGGAAGCAAACTCGTTAGCTTAAAATTAATACCTTTGGAGTGCTAAGATAGCAACTAAACAAAATGATGGCAAAAATAGTTTTTCTCTTAAACAGTTTTCTTTTTTAATACTTATCTTATCACGTTATCTTATCAAGTGTTATTAGTTATTTTAGTCAAACATTTTAATTTAAATTATACATCTCAAAGCATCTAATCTAATCCAAAATGTTGACCGTTATCATCATGGCTTTCTTTCTATGTATCTTTGACAGAATATCTCAGATTACAGAAGATGCTGAGGATTATACACACCATGGTTCAGTTTCACTGAGAATTTACACAATTCTTAACATGAAAATGACTTCACAAGGACAATTTCACTGACTGCTTGAGTGTATAAACTGCTTATTGAAGCAGATTTCAGACTACATTATGTAACAATACTGATAACCACAAGATCAAATTGAGCAAAAATGACATTTGAGAGGTTGCCACACTCAGTTTTTTTTTTGTTTGTTTGTTTTTTGCACTTTGTTTTTGAAAATTTAAATCTGAATGTAGATGAAGGCAGTAAAATCAAGTAAAATTGATCAAATGCATGGAAAATCTGTAATGCATGACCATTGCATTAGTCAAAATGCAGAGCACTTTATAATTCCGACCCTTTTTTATTGGGTGAAATAATGGATGAACATCCATATATACACATTCTCCTGCATTGCCAAGAAGAAATTTATGTGAAATAGTGGATACGTTCCCATATGCCTGTTAAAACAATGTTCATCCATTTTGTTTTTAATCTGTTATGTTTTTTAGCAAAAAAAAAAAAAAATCTATCTATTTTATAACCCTAGCTGTGCATTCCACAAGACATGAGGGGATTTCCCAGACATGAGGAGTATGGGACCATTTAGAATGCTTGCATGCTGTAAGACACATCTGCACGTAGGATGGTTTCTAGGATTAGCCAGAAAATGTTTGAGACCTGTGTGGAATAAGCAGGGGCTAATCAGCAGCCGGCACTACCCGCTAATCCCACCCTCCTTTATGCCACTAACACGAGGTCAGATTATCACAAAGGCCCTGACCTGTTTGAGTCAATGGCAGAGGGGGCCGCAAGGAGAGTGAAAAGTGCTCCCTGGCAGAATGCAGATATAACAATACCATTGTGTACTTGGATGTTACTTTGTTTTGTTGCTGACCAGTCTACGTTCTGAATACAGTTTGAAAAAGGAAATCTGAACAAAAGGCATGTTTAGTTTAGTTTAAAGTAAAGTTTAAAGTTCCACTTTAAGGAAACATGTTTAGTGTAAGATCAGTGAAAAAAATCTTGCTGAATTTGTTGAGTAGTATAATATAAGGTCCTCCCTCAGAAATTAGCTGTCTTTTAGGTGTATGAACCTGAGGTTAAAAAAAAGTACACACATTAACCCAGCTAGTAAAGCATTACCTTCAACTAAATCTCCTTTAAGCTTGCCTTTTAAATAAAACAAGTGAGGCAAGACCACGGTGAACACAACATAACATCGTAGCTCTGTCTTCTTTTGTTATTTTAATTAATATTCAAACAGATTGTGTGCTTGCTTTCAGGATGCAGCCAGGGGCTTTGCCAAGCTCAGTCCTGATCTGTTGTTTTGCTGTATCTCTGGCTTTAAATGAACCCCTCAGGACCTCATTCATCCCCTTGTGTGCCACTCTCTTTCCCTCAGTCCAATCATTGATTTCCATCCATGATGTAATCTAATGGATTTTCTAACTATGGTATTAATCAATGTGCCAGTCAATGTATCACTGGCTACAATAACAAAACTATGAAATGTTAATTAAAAATATGATTCCTGCTTTTCTACTAAATGCATGATTCAACTAAAAAATGCAATTCAGTAGAATTAATAATTGAATTAATTCAAACTAAAGTTAAAAGGAAAAGCATTATGGTGCAAGGGTAGCGAATGAGTTGTTGTTTCTGTTTTTATACCAGCTCATTTCTCCCTAAATAGAATATAAATTACAGCTGCTGTTCTACAGTTTGCCTGCAATGGACATTCAACAAGACAATAGTGTCTACTAGGCTGTATATGCAGTTCGTCAGGCATTTACAACCCTTCCTAAGGCTACTCCTGACCTGTGACCAGAGTGTCCCTGATGAGACGAGGTCATGAGGTGAACACCTATAAACGGTCCTGGCGTCTTTGTGTCCGACTCCTCTGTGCAGTCTTATCTTTGTGTTTAGTCCATTTGAAAACTAAAATTCTGTTTTTGTGAACAATGCAGATATGCTACATCAGTTTCATTTCATTTTCTGTATAACAGACAAGCAGGCAAACCCAAAACAGAATAAATAATGTTCATAGTGACAAGGGCTGCATAAAGTTGCATTCAAAGTAATTGTAAGGCCACACACAAATCCAATTTAGCAAATTCATATCTATATTTTCTTTCCCATTGAAAAAAGTAACTTGGACGGTGTATAAATAAAAACAAGTCATTTGATTTGTTTTTCTGGAACATTTCCAAGCAGACTGGAAAATACTGCAATTCTCTGACTTGCCGCTAGGGGCGCTACTGCACTAGTTTTAAACTAGAACTGTCGTGGAGAGCTGCATTTCAGTAGCTATTATGGTATTTCTACACATTACATACATTAAGGACTTCACTCAAATATATTAGGCATCAATATAACAAGAAAGAGTTGCCTTGTAAGAGTTACTCATTAATTTAATGATGGTTTTATACAGTTTTCTGACACTTTATGAAAATCAGTCAAGCTAAATATTGAGAGTGGGAGATTTGAAAAGCTAAATATTTAGAGAAGTGTTTGTTTAACCGCAGTTAACACTTCTTAATGTGAATTACCAAAAGGCTATTTGAGATATAGCAACATATCCCTTACTAGTCATGAAAGGAAGTTAAAAACAACATAACGGTTTTGCATAAAGTACAAATGAAACATCACTGACATTTTAATGCTTGGAAAAGTTTTATTTAGCTCCAAGGAAGAACAAAGACAAGTTCAAAACCATTCCGATCTGAAATTTGTTGGTTACGTAGTGTTGATGATCACTGAATAAAACACAAATAGGGTTATACCAATGTCAGAAAAAAAAAGAAATATTGCACTTTGGTTCTAAAAAACAAATCGACAAACTTCATTCATTCCTCAAATAGAGAGTGAAAAGTTTAGCTTTAACACTGGACTAAATGGAAGGCCAAGCACAGGAACTGACTGACCATGAAAGAACAAAACGAACTTTTTGTTGTAAGCTTATTGTTTTTGCCTAAGGCCCAAATAACTAGCCAGTTGTGATTGTGCCAGTTGTGGATTACCAAAAACAAATAAAGTGAACAAAACAGACATAAACAAGAAAGGAGTTGTAGTGTCTCAGAACAGCAATAACTATTCTGTCTACTTGCAACCCAGCTCTCTGAAGGTGCAAGACCACAGCTATTGTTCCCAAAATAAAGCCAGGTGAGGGAAACAGAACTGCTCCAGATCATCTGACCAGGAAGCAAGACCTAAATGCCCATAATGGTAATCAAAGCTAGTCATCACAAAACAAAATTTAAGCCATAGCAAATCGGAGTGGCATGTCTGGGGATCAGTGCTCGCTTTGAAGGACTATTTGGTGTTCCCTTTTTGTCCTTTTAAACATAAACATGCTTCAGACAACACAGAGACAGCCAGAAGGTTCTGAGTTGTAATGAATGCGAGTGATGAACCAGGTCAGTTCTTCAAGGCCACTATGATAAGACCACTTTAATGAGTCTGTGTATGTTTGAAGCAGAAGTCCAAAACTTGTTTAAATCTACACACCCCTTCGAGAATCCACAAAGGACACATACAAGCACACATCAGCTACTTAACTATGATCATCCATAGCATCCTTTCAAAGGTTATAAATTTAAGCGACGTATCAAACATTGCTTAAAACATTTTTATTGGGAGATGGCTGAAGGCCAAACTTCCTCCAGACCTCAGTGGGATATGATTAATCTTTACATTTTGTTTAAAAAAAAAAAAAAAAAAAAAAAGTGCGGCAGAAGCAGAGCATTAATGCATTTGTTGAATGAGTTCTAAAAACTAATGTATGCCTCATTTCAACATGGTACAAGCCACAGATTAGGCTGCATCAAATTTCTTTGTGGGTCTTTTCAGAGTCTCAGTCATTGTTCTCTCACGTTTTGCTTTGAATCATATCTGCCATCACTGGCCTGGAGGAATGTTAGGACAAAAGTAAAACGAAGTACAACAGGACAAAAAGGGAATGTCGTTCGTCTTAGAAAGCTGCCTTGTGCATTGTCTTGTCTGTTCTTTTAATCTAATCTACTTTTTGTGTCTCACTTACATCCTTTTTTGCTTTCAAACAGTGCAATTGAAACATAGTCTTTTTCCATATATATTTTTTGTTTCCAACCTTTTGGCAAGTGAGAAGTTCTCCTGAGACTGAGTGCTTTTTAGGCAGTACTATGTAGGAGCCTGCACTGCATTACACTACAAATAAAAAAGGCAACAAACTCTTCAGGCCTTCTGCAGACAAACTGCTGGGTTCCACCCTGTTTTATCTCTCCGCCCTGTCTACACATGCAAGTGGCAAATGTCTAATGTTCTCTACCACAAAACATGCGCTAGAGCATAATCCCCAAACAAACGGAGATTGGCTTAAAGGCATTCTATGTTTAAAACTTATAGATGGTGTCCATGTGAAACAGGAGGAAAAAAACAGAAAAGTCACACTGCTATTACAAGTCACACAGGCAACAATGCCAAGCCCGAAGGACTTTTCAGGTGCTGTATGCCACAAGGTGCAGTTTGTCATCTGCATGTCCTTAACAGAGAATGCAATTAAGAAAAATAAAACCACCTAAGAGAACAGCTGAAATTAAATCAGAGCAAGATTAGAGTCTCTGAATCTCTGTCAGATTTTTGTCTCTGAATCTATTCTCGTCAAGCTGTGCGGATAAAGCAAAACAAGCCTGCAAACATTTAGTCATATTAGACTAAGACAGTGAAAAACAAAAACAATTAGTGATTTTCAAACTGAGCCTTAGAACTCAAGCTAAAAGAACAATGTGCAAAAATCCACAACAGAAGCAAGAGATTCTAGTTTTCTCTCCTTTGTACTGCAGGTGGTGGCTATAGTGTATCCTCTGCATATTTGTCTGTCTCCAGGTAGCTCAGTGCTACAGAACCTTACTTTGTGCCATGGTTACAGAAAGAAGCATGAGGACAACAGAAACTAGGCTGAATAAACCCTGGTGTTGCAGTCCAACCAGGTGCATCTGTCCACAGGGATCCACACAGATGAGTAATGTGATCACACTTCCCTGTGGCAGGAATGAAGTGACATGGCAGCAACTTCCTGCACTTCCTTACTGTCCTTCCTCCTGCATGTTCATTTTCTCTCGGCATCGACAGCAGCACAAGTGTGCGTGTTGTCTCCGGGAAAAACTGAAAGTCGAAAGTTTGAAGGGTACGACTGCTCTGAGCTGATGCTATGAGCTTTTCAGCGTGATGGACATGTGTCGGGCCTCTGCTCCTCTGGCTGTCTGGTTTGATCTGGATTTGGATCAATCTAGAAGGAAAGAATAGAGCAACACAGCTGACGTTAGAACATAAAAGACAGACAGGTAAATAAAGATCAGACAACCTGGAGTCACGATAAAATTTACCGACCCACAATTTTAGTGGATTCACGTCTTGTTGTAATTACAATAATTATGATGTGATGGCTCAGGAATATTACTCAAAGCTGTTCCATCTCCTTGGACTCAGCAATAGATTGTTTGAGTGGAAACACAATCTTAAGGAGATAAACTGTGACATTTCTAACTGTATAAAACTGTGAAAGGCACTGCTATGTTTGTTTTTTTTTAACATGACTGTACACACTATCAAGTCAGAGCCATCGGGTTCTCTCCTTCAGGTAATTACAGGTTCCAGAAAGTCTCGAAACCCTTCTTACAAATAAGGAACCTCAAAAATAATGATGCAAACACATTTCCATGTGTCACATTAGTCTGTCCAATTCTCAAGTTATAGTTATCTAAAAATCTAGTCTCATGTAATTTATTTATAATATTTACCTCAGAATATGGAGGAGGAGGCTGGAAACGGAACTCTTGGATGTAGGCAAACAGTGGGCCTTCAAAATCTTCACGGCCGGAGGACACTTCCAGGCAGCTTTGTCTTTGCTCCTCTGTGACCACCTCTGCATAAGCTGGTGGAGCTACAAACAGATGCACCAAAAACCATGTTGTATTTGCAGGCTTTTTCTGTTAACCATTAACTTCCCACTTCCTAGTTCATTAGCTAACTAAGCATAGCAAATCTTTGTCTTTATTGTGCCATGTGTATAGAACAAACCATATCTTACAGTCACAATATGACCAAAATAAGTACGAATATAAAAGGAATATAAAATAGTATGATGTGCAACCATAAAACTCACCTTCAGGTCTCTCTGGGAGACTCATCCCTAGCCAGTTCATGGTCATGCTACACTGGCTGCTAACTGAGGATGTGCGGCTGCCAAATGGGTGGAGAGGAATAGTGCCGATCACCAGAGGCAGGTTGAGAGACAGGTTCATAGCTCCTGGAATGTCCACATAGACCTAGAGAAAATAAGCAGTGGCAACAAGTCAGTTACACATACCATAAGACATCTGATGTAATTAGCCCAATAAAAAAGTAAGTTTTTTGACACCTTGTGATTATATTATGCATGTAAAGGGTGGAACTGTTTTACATGATTATTAGGTCATTAGCATTTACAAAGTCTAAAATTTTGGCCTCGGTGGTTAATTGAAAACTAATCTTGACTGGCTTTCAGTGAAATCTTAAAATCTCTGAACAAATTAATTGCTGTGTTCAAGCCATGATTTCAGGAAGCATAGTGTTTTATGAAAAACATTTTTTAAATGCAGAGATATACAACTTAAACATTGATTATTACACAAAGATCAACTTGGGTAAGCAAGAAGTCAATTTCCGTGTAAGATAATGTTATGAAGAAGTTTTGGAAATGTTTTTGATGTTTTGAGAAGTTGATAATGATACTATTAAAAGTCTGTGAGAAAGTGAGGAAGGAATCAAACTCACCATGAGTGAATACTCCACTCGAATGATGCTGCAGTCCAGGATGGACGGTGACACGGGAGGGATCTTCAGCAACTTCCCATTCCATGTTTCTGTCTTGCCAGAAGGCAGTGACTCCCCACGGATGTTGGCCACAAGCTGCTTGATCTCCTTCATCTTCCCTTTGGCATAAAAGGTCTGAGTTTGGTAGATGGCAGCCTTTGGCACGACCATGCGTGAGGAGCAGTTTTCAATCTCTGCAAAGATCTGAATCGATTCTCCTGCAAGAATCAACACAGGACTGAGCTAATGTGTCTTTTCAAACAGCAAATTACCAATATATCTAGACTAACAATAAGACACAAAAAGCTTTAAGGATAAACGAGATAAAATTCATGCTTGGGGATGATACATTACCTGGGGTATAACCCTTCCTTTCAATTTTGGCACTTAGGGAGATTGGACCTGAGGTGCAGAACCAGCAGCATAGTGTCTTGTCTTTTGTGCCTGCCTGTGGAGACTGCAGAAAGCAGAGCAAAGACAAGAACAAGACAATGTTAGTGTCGTGAGACTTGTTAGCTGTGGAATATTTTAAACCCTGTTGAGCATTGGATGGGACAATGGTCCTCAAGGACTCCCAGACATTCCACAATTTCTCTCAATTGCAACCTAAAGGCCCACAAAACACCCAGTACAAGGTTTCAAAAAAGACAAAACATTTGTACAGTGATGCCTCGAGATATGAGTTTAATTCGTTCCGTGACTTTGCTCGTATGTCAAATTGCTCGTATCTCAAAACAATTTTCCCCGTTTAAATGAATTGAAATCCCATTAATCCGTTCCAGCTCGCAAAATTCCACTCCAGTTGTTTTGTTTATGAAAAATGTACAGTACCTGTATGTATAAATGACAAATATTGTAATAAAGTAATAAAAGAGAATGTTAAAAAAAATAAACTGGTTTTACTTTACGGAAGATGCGCACGGAAATTGAGGGAGGAGTAAACAGGAGGAATTTTGTCTCGCACGTACACTTTCGCTTTCGTTCACTTACTGTACACTCTTAATGCTACTTTACACTTAAATGGAACTTAACTAAACTTCACTAAAATTAACAAACTTAAATCAAGCATCGCGTTAGTTCTGGCAGGCCACGTCGTCAAGTGTGCATCAGCTGTTAATCAGCTGTCCACGACGCGCACCAATCCGGTTACGACATCCATATTACCAGACCATTTAAATTCCCATTCATAGAGCCGCTCTAGCGCTTCGCTGCTGCCGCGATTTAAACTCCTTCCTCCAACCCCGACTCCACCATGCCGGAACCTGTTGTACCAGTTTACGTCATAAATCTCCACATATTTTTCTCTCTCTCTCCCTCTCTAATTATTTAATTATTTATTTATCAATACATTCATTTATTACTTTCCAAAAACGCGTAAGCAAGCATATCTAATACTATGCATGATTAGTGGTTCTGTTATACTGGGGGTTTATTCTATTTTCGCTGCTTTCTCTGCTTTGACCACGCATGCGCACGGACGGGCGCGTGGATTCTTGCCCAGAACAGAACCATACCGCCAACACTAACTGTATGCATATCATCTAATAAATTCTCTTTTGACAAAGTAGTCCTGACAGAACTGAAATTCTCTTAACTGAACTTAATTGCTAAAATTTCTGTTTTCTTTACATTAATTTTGCTTAATTTTCTTCTTCGCTTTTCTCTTCACTGGTTTTTGCCTTTTTTGTCACTCTTTCCTCACTAACATCTGCCGGCTGTTTTAATAAAAACCTGTCCAGTCGACATATCGTGTGTAGTCGCACAAGTAAAATTTTTTTAACGGATCCAACGCTTAAAACGGATCCGAAAATTACGGATCCGCAGATAGTCGGAACGTCACGCAGCGCCTTTGCGACTCTCCATAGGAAATGAATGACTTCCTGTTTATCGACGGTCGTTTGTCGTGTGCAGTGGAAAGGCAACAACCGAGTGAGACGCGGGAAGCTGAGGTGGGGGAAACAGAGCACATGTGGTTGTTGGGGATCTTTGTTTCGGTGGCGTCGACTCGGGTGCTCGTATCTCAAAAAATCTCAAGCTAAAAATATGGTCGAATCACAGCTCATATCTCAAAAAATTCTGTATAGGTGTTTGGTTAAAGTTTTGTGCTGGAAAAACACAACTAGGTGACCTGAGAGGCCCTGAGGACCAATGTAAGAACCCTAGTACTGTAGGAAGAAACTCATAGTCATCAAAAGAAGATGACTGATAAAATAAGAAGAGAGACTTGCGAATTAAATGGTACTGTGATGTGTGGCAGACATCACTTACCAACAGCAGGGGAGTGTTAATGTCAATGTGTTCGAAAACAGTGAACTCTTTCTTGGTCTTCATTGGCAGAAGCCATGGTCTGTGCAGCTCTGCTTTCACCCAGTACCGCACGCTGCCATGCTTCCCTTCGAAAGAGGTAGCCAAAGGTCTGCACGTAGAGAAAAGAAAGGTGGCATGAACAAACTGAAAGCTTTTACCTGATACTTATAAATAATTGTTTCATTTCATGTTAAGCTGGGAAATGTCAAGAAGGCACTCACGTTTGTGGAAGCTCAAAGCTAAATGCATACTCGTGTCTTCCTGAATGAATTGTGGTGAGTCCCTCCTCAGAGTTATCATCATCTGAAACAGAAGAGAACAATATTCCAAATACATGTATACCTTACCTGAAACAGTACTATATAATAATGAGAAGAAAGCATTATTTCATGTATTTGGGTTGTTACATAAATTATGGACATTCAAAAGACAAAATTATATATATATATATATATATATATATATATATATATATATATATATATATATATATATATATATATATATATATATATATATATATATATATAGGACTGTAATCATAAACAATAATTTTGTGTGTTTGAGTGTGTGTTATTGGGTTTAAAATGGGAGACATTCATAAAGGGCAGCGCACTTCCACGTAAAAAATAAGACAATAAATGTAATTCGACAGTCTAAAAATCCTGCGTTAAATAAAGTAAATAATATAGTTTTATGTTTTGGGTTAAACACAGACTTCCTCTCCGCCAGCTCAGCGTTCTCTCGGTCGGTTTCTTTCGAAGCCGCGTGCACGCGCACATCTGTCAATCACAAGCAGAGTCGAACAAGAGAAGACCGGACTAAACCGGAGCTGGCTGCTTCAGCGCGCCGCCTCGCGCATTACGCATTCACAGCCGTGCAGCGTTCACTAAGAGCTGCAGCTGAGACTTGTTTACTGTTTTCGACTAGCTTTATTTACTGTGCCCTGCACTCACGAAATGTTCCCCATTTTAATTCACACAGAAGAATAAAAAGAACGAGACAGTCAACGCCAATGAGGAGACAGAATACCGACTATATTTCTAAGCTTCTCTTTTATTGTTTTATTGGTATTTCAACGTTACAAACGATACATGTAGTGAATTAATTGCATTATACAAAGAAAACATTACAGAAGGAACTTATTACAGGAAAAAAGGTAATTAACAGTATATATATATATATATATATATATATATATATATATATATATATATATATATATATATATATATATATATATATGTGTGTGTGTGTGTATATATATAAATATATATATGTGTGTACATATATATATATAAATATATATATATATATATATATATATATATATATATATATATATATATATATACACATACACACACACACACATATATATATAGATAGATAGAACAGATACAAAATTAAAGCTACCTTGTACAGAAAGTGAACATTTGCAAGTGAACATTCATTCGCCCCAGTTAGGCCATTATAACTGAAAAACCCTCTACATCCGCTGATCTACATCCACACAAAGAATGACATGAATACATATCGGTTCTACAGACTGCTGTGCCATGGCTGAAGGTTTATTTAGTATCCTTTGCGTGCGATTGCCCGACAGCTTGTATGTTTGCAAAACACTTGCAGGGCTGCAGAGGTACACACTGCACTTGAACTCAAGCATTTCGATTAAAAAAAAATACAACACGTAATGCCAGCGTTTGCTGAGTAATTATATACATACGTTTCATGCATCTGGTCAACAAGGTATAAAAAAATACGAAAAAGGTTATAAATTTTTTTTTTTTCAAAAAGTTGCAGCTATATAAGACTTTCTGCAGAAGCGTGATGTCATCGAAAACACGTTTCTGCGTGATCCAATCAGGAGCGAGCGCGAGCAGGTACTGCATCAGAACAGGATTGAACCGCTTTTAACAATGGGTGGAAACTAACGGCGAAATTGTGATAAAACACCGAATAAACAGTTTGTTTTTGCAGTTTTTCGGATCAAAATAGCAAATTAGCCTTCTGGTGTAACAAAACTAACGTTCGCTTTAAAATATGGTTATTTAATAAAAGTAAAAATCCTGACTTAAACCACAAGAAGCCTAGTGTCGGTTGGTCGCCCATTCATTCTTCCTTACTTCTTTCTGACAGTTGGTTTAAAGCAGAAGCACAATACAAGTCTGAAAACAAGATCACTCTCAGTCTGGAAGGGTTTTATCTTTTGTTAAAGATTCTGCTTTTAATTATAGTGAACAGAATGAGCCGCTGATGCACAACGAAACAATTTGTAGTCTGCACCCAGACCACTTGTAAACAAGTCTGAGCTCCACTGACTGCAGCCACAGAGAACACCACGATAAATCATATACAAATAGGTTTTTAGAGACATTTAACTCGTTCAAATTATTTTCTTACCTCTTCCATGGCCAATAAGGATGTCTTTGTGATTTAGGTACTCCACTTCTTCTGTGTAATTCTGAGTGTAGGCAGTGTTGGATCCAGCATTTCGAGATTCAGTCCAACGCACTTTTGCGAAACCTTTTGCATGGATTTTAAGAGACTTGACGCGAATTTCTCCGGTCACTTCGATTATGACTCTTCCTGAGACACAGTCCCCGCTGGAGAAAACGGGAACATTGCTGTCATTGTGACAGTCGTAGCTCACGACGAAGCTCTTTACTTTTCCTAGCACCATGGCGACAAGAAAAGGGGAAAAACGGATGTATAAAATTCAGTAGAAAAAAAAGAAGTCTATGAAAATAGTCTCGTATGAAAAAAGCACGTCTCAACACTGTTTCGTGTCATTGATGTGCGAGAGCTGAATAACAGCAGACGATGCTGTTATCGTAGCTCAACACAGGTTCGGTGGTCCGCTATGAAAGACGGTAGAGTTTCGTCGCCCTGCTCACTTTAAGCGAAGGTT
Organism: Tachysurus vachellii; assembly: GCF_030014155.1. Classification (NCBI taxonomy): domain Eukaryota; kingdom Metazoa; phylum Chordata; class Actinopteri; order Siluriformes; family Bagridae; genus Tachysurus; species Tachysurus vachellii. The sequence continues at coordinate 17,503,794 of NC_083471.1, read as the reverse complement.
TGGTGAAAAACAACTCACGGCGCATGCGCGAAACTTTTCTGTCCGCCCCCAGCTCGAGGGAGGGAGGGAGGGGGGGGCATTCCCTGTCCAACTCTATTCCCTGTCCAACTCTACACTAACACATTAAAAGGAAAAGCTGAGCAATGCAAAAGAGACATTCACACATTAAATTTCACCTTTTTTGCTTTACTAGAGAAGTTACAATATATATATTTACTAGAGAAGTTACAATATATATTGAACTTCTCTAGTATATATATATATATATATATATATATATATATATATATATATATATATATATATATTTCTGAATTACAGCTACTAATTCTACAAGATATATGTTAGAAGAATAGAGATTTAGAATATTTCAAACATTTATTGATTCATTTAGTCATTAATATCAACAAGAAAGCTGGAAAAATAGCTGAAGATGGAAAAAGATGGACTAAAAACGTGACCTGCTCAACAACTTGTAGTTTATTTAGATGTCGTTTTATAGAAATAGAAGATGATGCATTAATTTAGGAACATATATTATATATGTACACTATGTGAAAAATTTTGGGTAACTCCAGCTGCAAAATGGCCCCTCGTGGTGATGGTGGTGCTGATGAAGATGATTGTTTTTATTGAGAAAATGACGTCATGCATTAGTTATAGGGATGCAAAATGCTTCTAGTATTAGTTACTTACTTATTATTGCCCATGTCATACAATTACCTCTTAAGTCTGTTGCAGACATACATGTATCAGTGTGTATATTGGACCTCAATACGCCCCCTTCTGGTTATATTAGTACATTACTCTCTTATTGTAGAAAATTTTTATAAATACCTGTTGCATGTAACTGAATCATAACTTTTGTAGTGTACAGTCTTTACTACCCTCTCATGTAAAGTAGATAACATTAAGGACATTGTGTAGTGTTGAAATATTGAAAAGTATTCACAACCTGACATAGGACCGTCTTACAAATGTAGCTGCCATTACTTAGTCAAACATAATATTTTTTTTAACATAATATTCTATACATATTTTGCACAAGTATTTCGCCTAATAAACAGGTTAGAACATTTTAACAAGCCGAATGTGTTTTAAACTACTTCAAATACTTGAGCTGATAAAAGCCTGGATAGCTGTCGCCCCCTAGTGGAAAAGTTTACTCTTTGCAAAAGTGAAAGAAGTTTTATTATGAGGGGATTCACACCTTGGGAAAATTATATGAGCTAACTTTATAAGTTAACACATTAACACAGCACAATTTATCTTAAAAACCGAATTGCACTACGTTTTAATACATAGCATTTTATGAGTAGATGTTTTTACCCAACCATCTACCTCAATTTTCGCAAATGTTGATTCTGTGATGCTTTCATGGTTAGGGTTTCTTTTATATTTCCTACTTATAAGAAATATCCAATTCAAACTATTAACTGGTATTTTGCTAATGATGGCTGCTGCTACCAAAGCCATTTGAAAAACCCCAAAAATTTAGTTTAATTATTCATTGTTAACACTGTCTTAAAATGGATTAGTTTGTATGATTGTGAAAACAGTGCAATAAGAAGAAAAGTCAAACAGGTCATAAGAAAAACAGAGAAAATATTATAATAAAGCAAGTATTAAAATTCTGCCTATATATTTTTTGTGGGCTGAAATATATCAATTTTCTGATTCTGAATATCACTGATTGTTAAGGTGCATGTGAAATACATTCTCAAGTCTAATAAAGATTCTCATTCGCTGACAGGAAATATTCATAAACCCAATACTAATAATATGTGTATATGTAATAATTTTTCCTGCATTGTTCTTATTATGCTCCAGAGTATTCTATAGACCTTGTGAAATACTGGTCAAACATTGTTTTGCTGTTGATCTTTTGATAGATATTAGGCTTTCGGCACTCTCATTTAAGTTTGAGTGGGGGGTACTAAAAATGCAGGCCAAGATTGAATTTTCACATATTGACAAGAATTTCAAGAGTAGAAAGGTTTCTCCTAAAATATGAGAATTAGCTTACAAAATTGGGTCCTTTATTGAGGTCATTTTCTTGATGCAGATACATAATGAAATGCAGTGGAACAACAACAAAAAAACGTAACTACTCACTTTTTTGTGACTTCAAGTTTGTTTACTGAGGGAGTGGTGTACATTAGTATGATCATAAGTCATCTTTTTTGACAGTGAAATCTGGCTGTAGTCTCTGTAGCTTCATAATAATTTGTTTACTGGGTCAGAGCACTGATGTCGATGGGGACAGAAAACATTTAAATATTTTGTAAAAGCTTTCCTCCAGTTTCAAGTTTCTTTTTTCCCCATTGATTTATCAATTTATTTGTATATTTGAGAATTTTATGTATATCTATATCTAGTGTCAATTTAATAGTGCATATGATTTGATCGATTTGTGTTTTTTAAAACTTTCTAAAGTTTATGAATGATTGTTTGCTTGACACAGTTGAATTTTTGTTCAAAAATTTCACAAATCTTTAGAAAACTTAAGCAGCTGTTAAAACTGTAAAAAGCAACTCAGAGCTTGCAAACTCATAGTTGATGTTAATCCCTAAATGTGTTTTCTAATATCATTACTAGTACTAATAATATAATTTAAAGCTAATAAAAAGTATTTTTTCATGTATACCAATATAATTCAGATATATTTATACACAAGTCATTATTGTCATAAATGTAAATTATACAAAATTAACTTTAATTCTTTGGTACTATCAGGAACCTACTGGAGTGAACCCAAAATGCTATGCCATATGCTGGTATAAAAAAAATATATATAAAAAAGGATGAAGGTGTTAGGGGTGCTGGAGGAACTGAAATAATAATAATAATAATAATAATAATAATAATAATAATATTATTATTATTATTAAACAATATAATATGCACACATTGCATATTTGATGTGTAAAATTCCAGCAACCCCAATGCCCTCCTGCATCCTTAAACCACAGTGTCATCCATATCATAATTTCATGTGTCCTTAAACTTTCAGATTATTCATGTTTCTCAGGGGATTTAGTTGGATAAGATTCTGGTTGTGTGGTTGGATTTGGCCAGAATCCTGAGGGAGCTCCTGCTGGAACATAGCCTGGGACAGCAGGCCCTGGACCGAACTGCGGGGCACTTGGTACTGGATTTGGATATCCCATAGGAGCGTGCTGAGGATTAAAGGGTGGAGCTGATGGAACAGAATTGAAGTCTGAGGCTGCTGAATTTGGATTTGGATAGAGGTCTGAATAGGAAGGAGGAGGTGCTTGTGGATTTGGACACACAGGTAAAGGGTAGGGACCTGGGTAAAACCCTGGGGCTGGGCCAAAATTAGTTCCTGGGGGACTGGGCCCAAATCCAGGCTGGGGTGGGGGTTGGTTCCATCCTGGTGCACCTGGGTTTCCATAGGGCTGATAAGCTGGCTGGTTTTGTCCTGGAGAAAAAATATAACCTGCAGGAAGAATGGTCACTGGGAATTTGATCTCAGGATCACTAGCATAAGGCACATCCAAATAGACCTGTGGGTGGAAAAAAAAAAAACGTACAAACACAAAATATATACTGTATATATGCACTTACACTTACAGATCTCTCCACTCGTTAATATCATAGCTAAAGACGCTGTATGGGGGAAAAAAGAAGACAACGACATTAATACCTTAAATATGTACTCCACTTTCATAATCCTACAGTGCATAATGCTCAAATTCAGATTGGCTGGAAGCGTCAGGTTTTTGTTGACTGTTTGCTTTGATCCAGATGGGATGGGATCCCCAACAATTTTAAAAATAGTACGGTAGCAATGGTTGGAGTGACCCTCTGCAAAGAAGGACTGTATTTGCTCAAGACTGTACTTCAGTTTGAGGTCGCGGGAAGATGAGTTATTGATGTCACTGGTAACCTTGATGACCTCACCTTTAAAAATGTAAGAATACAGAAAAAGGGAGTTAACAACTGCGCATAGCTGTGACTTTTCTTGTGAATTTCATTTTCCAATCAAGACTTTAGCTTACCTTGCATATAGCCCATTTTGTCAATTGTTGCATTCACTGAAGTGCTTCCAGAGGAGAAAAGTTTCATCTTTTTGTCGACAGATCCACTCTGTGGGCTCTGAGTATCAAAGAACAAAATACAGTACTGAAATGTAAATAAATGATTATATTGTACATGTAAAACTAGAATATTTTTACAGCATTTCACATAATTAATAATGCCTGTGCTAAATTTAAATTTAAATAGATGTAGTAAACAAAAAGAATAGATAGTTACACACACACACACATACATATTTTATATATATATATATATATATATATATATATATATATATATATATATATATATATATATATATATACACACATATATAAAAAGAACACGCCACAAAAATTGAAGAAAACAGACTTGTGTCATTTGTCATTATCAGTTTACGGTTACAATACAAAACATTCACTATTTGGTACGTGCAGTATGTTTGGTTTGGTATTGAAAAGGAATCTGAATTATGACATACAAGGCTTAATCTGCCAGCCACAATTCTTTCAGCTGTGCTGCATCAGAATTTATTTAACAAATTCTTGTCCATTAAATGAATAAACCTAAACTATTGCATACGCATCTATGTATTTACATATATATTTTACATATATTTTCATATATTTTATATAGTTTATACTTTTTAATTATATAGTTCACACTTTTTATTTATCTACCTCCTTTTGGTTTTATTTTTATCCTTAATTCCATTCCTTTTTTAATGCTTGAAAACCGGACAGACGTAAAAAGCATTTCACTGCATGTCGTACTCTGTATGTATGTGACAAATAAAATTTGATTTGATTTGACTATTGTGGTGTTTAAAACTCCTAAAAATTAAGTGACCCACAGGATCCCCTCACAAGAATTTATAGAGGAAATGTTCATATCGGCTTGTTTTCAGCTGCACGTACCATTAAATTGACACCAATAAACCTTGGCACAAAGAGAATTTCTTTTTTTTCAGTGCGGTCCATTTTCCATGAACGGTCCACTGTGACTTCGAGAATGTACTTTACTGAGCCATGACAGCCGTCAAAAGATGCTGGAAAATTTCTATGGTGGAGAAAACAGTATATGTTATTTTAATGTAATGTTAATTAACTTAAAATTCTAAAAATATTTACAGCTGAACTCGATTCATTTTTGGGGTTTTGACTACAGTTGCACATATCCAGAAGTTAAAGTTCTGCAAACAAATAGTCCATGCTGCAATATTTACATGTAGCTGATCTTTTTATCACGATGTGTGCACTATGTAAATCCAAGCCACACTTTTACACTATAACCTCCTTTGAGTGATTATACTTTTTTTGTGTTGCTGTATGGCATGTTGTACTGTTGCATGCTGAAGGAATGTGCGCTTTAGGATTTCCCCTACTTAATGATTGGTCTGAGAAACATTGTGTCATTACAAAATGTGTAAGGATTTTTTTTGTAAAGGTGTTGGTGGTGGTGTTGGTGTTGGTAGTAGGCATACACTGAACTGAGTATTGGTGTTACCAGAGTCAAATACCATATTAGATTGGACTGTAGTTTAGTGTTTAGGCAGTGCAGAGGGTTCAGGTTCAACTGATGGTATGTAACATATGAAAGCAATGAAGAGTGTTATAGTTGCTAAGGTTTTTACACACTACCCATTTAGTTCCATTGGTTCCATTGAGTGGTCTGTGCAATATGTAAATACCACATCTTGTAATGAGTTGATGGGTTCACTCATCTGCTGTAACTCCTTTATATGGGTCAGGGCTGTGATGGATCTGAAAACTTACTCCTTCTCCTGAGTGTGTGCAAATGCATGAGAAGGCTAACTAATGTAACTCACCACTTGACCAACTCCGATTTATATAATTTAAAGAGACGAGTATTAAATATGGAATATACCGTGAAGTTTAAACTGATTATTTTTACAAGAGTGCTTTGGAGTCATCAAAAGCAGAAATGTAATCAAAAATATATCCTCAACCTTAATCCTAATGTCAGGAACTAGGAGCATTTTGTTTTCTATTATTGCAATTAATTATATAAAATGGTAAACACACATACTACACAAATACTACTTAAAATAATAATAAAGAAAGTGAACTAACACAAACCCATAAATGAATACAAAGAAAACTGTAGCATCATGACTACATTTCTAAAATTAGCTGTGTTAATATTCATTTGGCAGCTTGTTCTCAGCTTTGGAAATAATATTGCAAAACTTTTAGCACTGTGTCTGTTAAGAGACAAAACACAAAAACAAAAATTTTTAAATTTTAGAATGGCTGAACTAGAGGTTTTACTTACTACTTCAGTGTAGTAATTCTCACAATGATGTATTTGTATAAAGGGTTTCCACCCCAAAGTATAAAGCACTTATAAACCCCATCAAAAGCTGTTAAAAGCTAATTAGAAATCACTATACTTACCCATGGGGCAGTTGAAAGCTAAATGGATAAACATGGTTTCCGGGCTTAACCACATTGCTGTCTGACAGTGAAAAAACAAAAAGAAAAAAAGAGCGAGAAAAACATTTACATTTGATGGAAGACAAAATAAAGCAGCTAATGTGACAACTGAATAGGAAAAGCAGAGAGCAAAAGCATAACAGACAGATATGCTGAAAGTTACCAATAATTCCAGAGCTTTTACTTTAATTTGCTAATGTAAGGAATAATACAGAAAACACTTACAGATCTCTCCACTTGTTAATATAACACCGGGATCTTCAATTCCTGAAAAAACAACAAAATAAACAAAAAAACATGTACGTTTTAACGTTTAATTATTCATGAAATGTATGTATTTATTGGATGGTTAAGATAAAAATGTGTGCATCCTTTTAAGCGAAAAGATTCCAGAAATTTCATTTGGACTGAAAGAAAAAAAGAGAATCAGGTGGGCCAAAATGAGAAAACTTAATCATATACTGTAACAAAACATTTATATAATTAGATTAGATTAGATTTAACTTTGTCATTACACATGTAGAAGTATAAGGCAACAAAATGCAGTAATGTGAAGACTAAAACGTATTAAAAGCTTTTCAAGATGGAAAAACATTAACTATGTGGAATCAGAACACACCCTGCTACATTTACTTTACATTTGACCTCATTTGGTCAATGCTCGTATCCACAGTGACTTCAATTAAGACAGAATGAAATAGAGCAAGTCAGGTGCACAACTTTTTTTTTACCTGCCTAAGTTCTCCCACACTACCAGTAGCTGCATGCATCAGATTCAAAACACTGAGGCAAAGGCAAAAATGGACCAGCTCCCTATTACTGCAAAGCACTTATCACTCCTCTCACTGTACCTTTCTTCCTTTTGTCTACTAACAATGCTTGACTGTTAGATAATCGTTGAAAAGGAACAACAAGTAGAAGGTTATAAGGTTATGGCTTTAAAAAAATGTGCAAGCAAGTCCACTATACAGTGTGTGTATATATATATATATATATATATATATATATATATATATATATATATATATATATATATATATATATATGAACTATTAAGGCAGAATGTACAGTAGGGTATAAGTACACATACATTTTAACAGCATTTATAGATTAATCTCTAAAATACTTAACCAGTAATGGCTTTAAACAGTTTATTAGTATTAGTTTTATATATAAAACTGCCATGCCCAGCTCTTCAATACATTTCTGACATTTATTTATCACAATACAACATTAGTGGTTCATTCTCAAAAAAAATTAAACATTTATGATGCGAAGGTCTAATCAGTTTCAGCATCATGCGCTCGTATCACCACAGTGGTAATTGATTTTTTATTTATTTCTTTTTCAGCAACAGAATGTAAAAATAAAATAATGAGTTATCTTTATAGTTAGAAAACTATCTAGATGTAAAGTTAATGTAGCTGCCCATTGGTATCCAGAAAAGAGACACAGAGCGTTTCCGACGGGTGCTTCTTTCTTTCTTTAGCTCGCGAAGAGCGCCATTAAACTTTAGTAGCACCGTGAAACTACATGTACACAAAGAAACATAACAAATAAATACGACTCATATACAAAAAAAATACAATAAATAAAGTTCACATTTACAGAGAAACATATAAAATATAAATGATAAAGTAAATGAAGACAATATGAAACGATTAATTTACAAAAAGAGCTCAATGATTAACATGTACATGCTAACAGGCTCATAAGACTTTGAAATAAACTATAACACGTAACATATGTCGACATCACATACCTCGCTCCGCTTTACCAAAGGGAGCTAATATGAAATTAAGCAAAATTTAGTCTCTGCTCACTGGAAAACACATATGTATATGGACTGTATAGGGACATGAATCTTCGCTCTTTTCTCTCTGCTGATCTAATTACCTTTACGTTACTCCCCCTACTGCTTAACCTAACATGCTCAAGAAACATGCTGAAACATGTAACATCCTCAAGAAACATTTAAAGTGACACAACCATATACGGTCATTTACAGTTAATATACTGTAGAAAAGTATGGGGATAATTTTACTGAATAATTCCTATTAACCAATTACAAAAACATAAAAATGAACTTAATAAATTTTTATTTTGGTATGCAGAATTCAATATAATTTGATTTAACCTTGTAATGTCTAAAAGAAAACAAGTCAAATTATTTTCAGGGTCAGAATTCGAATAAAACATGGTATAAAGTTTATGATTATAAATCAATTTTGAGATTATGAATCAGTAACGTTGAAATACAAACATTCTGACATACAGCTACTGTAGAAATGAAAGAAAAAATATGTGTTGCATTCCTTTTCTTTTACAACCTGGCAGAAATGGACTTCAGCAGAATTATCATTTATCACCTGAGATAAAAAAAAAAAACAACTAACTAGCGGGAACAGGAGGCTCACAAACCGCCTACTCTCACTGTTCAGGAAGATTAAAGAGCAAATAAAACACACACACTGTGAAATATACTGGTTTTGGGTTAAATATATTCACGGTTTCCTAAAATATCTGTGCCGGCACATTTTATATGTAAATTGAAAGCCACATTTTACAGTTTTTTCTTTAATTAAAACCGGTTCTTCGTCTTCACTCGTATATCAGAAATGAGCCACAGTAACATCCGCCACACCACCCCACAGTTCATACAGTGGTTTAACCTGTTATTATGTTCAGTATGTATAACAGCAGTGACTTACCTTTCTTTGAAGGGTCCTGAATGAAATACTGTTTGAGTTTAAAGTATCTTTCATTAGCACTGTAAGTACGGTGTCGGTCATTCCGCCGCTCGCTCCAGCTGACTTTTGCTTCCCCTTTACACTTTATGTAAAGGCTTCCAATCGTAACTTCTTTAGTCACTTCGAAACTGACTCGACCATTAATAACATCGCCGTTTGTGAATGTGTTACTGTTATTAACCGGATCGTAAATGATAGAGAGTTGTTTTATCGGTGACATTGTAGTCCTGCTCTCCGCCTATAGTGCTAATGAACTGTAAACAACAAAGCCTTACAAACTTCCTTAAAGGCTTTCTATGGAAGGCCATAAGGCCCAAAGAGTCTCTATGGAAACACAAGTCAGTATTCAGTACTCAGGACTGTAACCATGACTTTTTATTTTTTAAATAATTTTTAAATTGGAAAAAACAGAAATGGTACTGTACAAACTCCTTGAAAGAAAGAAAGAAAGAAAGAAAGAAAGAAAGAAAGAAAGAAAGAAAAAATTTTCTCCAGAATTGTCTTTTATGAACTGAAAATGAAAATGCTGACAGGTACAGGAAAGTGGATTTAAACCTAATCAGTAGAATCACCAAAACATCTCTCATTTCATTTCAGGAACCAAATTTTCTATTATTATTTACATAAAAAAATTAAGGAGTGAGTCAGTTTCATCAGGAGAACATTAACACCCATGAATTATAAAACATTAAATGGGATCTCATTAGCCTATAACTATAACTTGTCAATATTTATTTGATTGATGATGGCATTTGAACCATAAATTTGCAAATCTACATTCATTTTATTAATGACACATGACTTCACCCAACACCTGATGCCGTAAATGATCATGAACACCACTCATCTGTCAAAACTTTCTCTCTCATAACACTACCTCCACCCTGCCTATACAATGGACAATAAGTTTTGTATATTAAGTAGCTTATTTCTTTCTTCACACTTTGGATTTTTAACCACTTTGTTAAAGGTTGATCTTAGTTCCAGAAATTTTGTTGCTCATCTCTCTACTTCTTTGTGATTTCCAGTCTGGTTTTCTGATTGATACTACTGATGAGTGGCTTGCATTTTCTGTAATGGCATCTATATTTTTTTTTCTGAACAGTTTAAGACTTTAGCCATGCCCTGTGTGGTTGTTGTTGGTAATGTCATTGACAGTTGTTTTGAGGTTTTTCTTCACAAATCTCCCAGGGACAGCTCTCTAGTCCTCATGTTGGTTTATACTTCTAAAGAAAAAATGAAGTCTTCACAGGCAGGTACACTAGATTTATGCATATTATCATTAATATCATCAGTGTGTAAATGTACACACAAGATACATTTTAAATACTGACACTAATTAGATGAAACAGAAAACAGATCATGTGATGTGCTGGGACTGACGGCTAGTGTTGTTCTGTGCTGTACACAATGCTACCATGACAAGAATTAAAAAATAATCAGAAAATTAAGGACGTATTCATATTCATTTGATTTTAACTTGTCTCTAAATCTTACACAATTTCTGAATGTCAGTTTTGGACATTCTTTTTGGTGGAGTGCAGAGACCGATCAAAAATAAATGTGGTTGTGGAAAAAAAACAAGGCATCTGATATTTCAGAGTATTCTAACACTGTAGCTGCAACTTTTCATTCAGATTCTGAGAAGGCCTAGGATATGCTTGAATGAAACTATTTCGATTTAGTTTAATTTTCTTTGTATAGTGCTTTTAACAATGGACATTTTCTCAAAATAGCTTTACAAACATATCAAAAGTGAGAATAAAAAAATTATATTTGTCCTCAATGAACAAGTCTGAGGCAAATGAGGCTTCATAAAACGGAGTCGGGCCGACAAACAAAACAAACGTGTAGCCAATGAGCAGAAAGGGGCGTGTCTTCTCAATATGCAGCGGAGAGAGTGTTCAGTGCACATGTCTGACATTAGCAGAAAGCGATTGAAACATTGACATGACGGATATCTGCCATTACCTCTGCCTCAGGTTCTAGGTGTTGAACGTCGTCTTCCGTGTGAAACGGAGCTAAACCTTTCACGGTACAACACATAGTACTACAAAAACACACTTGTATTACCATAGTATTACTCATTGAGTTCCTTTATTGATAAAAAATATCCCCTCGGCCTGCTGCCCCAGCAGGTTCCACCATAATAGTTGCCTGGGTTGCGTATTTATGGGTGGGGCGGAGCTATCAAAACAGGGGTGACACCCATTTGGGTTAGGGGCGTGTTTGTTTAGGTGATTTCAAATGTCAACTTTGGCTTTCAAACATCGTGCACCCCACCTTTCTTTATAGGTTTAACTCTAATTCCTTCATGCCAAAGCCAACAAAATGTTCAATGATGGAAACCCAAGTGCAAAACCAACTGCCACAACAGCAGGTCAATCAGCAGACTTATTGGCCATTCCTCCAAAAGCAATATACAAAAAAATTACTTATATAATAACCAATATACACTCAAAATTATATCTAATAAATCAAGGGTCAGGGCAGCACGGTGGCTTAGTGGTTAGCACGTTCGCCTCACACCTCCAGGATCGGGGTTCGAGTCCCGCCTCCACCTAGTGTGTGTGGAGTTTGCATGTTCTCCCCGTGCCTCGGGGGTTTCCTCCGGGTACTCCGGTTTCCTCCCCCGGTCCAAAGACATGCATGGTAGGTTGATTGGCATTTCTGGAAAAATTGTCCCTAGTGTGTGAATGAGAGTGTGTGTGCCCTGCGATGGGTTGGCACTCCGTCCACGGTGTATCCTGCCTTGATGCCCGATGACGCCTGAGATAGGCACAGGCTCCCCGTGACCCCAGTAGTTCGGATAAGCGGTAGAAAATGAATGAATGAATGAAATCAAGGGTCACCTTTATCTGGATGATGCCCTCTATCAACAATTTGCTTGCATTATTCTTTGATCCCCTTGCAGACAATTAGGCAGGACATATATCATCAAATGTAATAATATATAATACACAAAATGAAATATCACTATATGCAAATGATATACATTTTTATTATTGATTTTTTTCAGATGTCCCTCAACCACTCATTCTTTCAGGAACTCAAATTTATTTGGCATAGTTAAAAATTCAATTGAATAATTTTATGATATTATGATTCATATTATGTGTAGGTAAGTGGCTCCCATTATTTATCCCATAATAGATAACATAACAAATCATTTGCTCTTTTATCTTCATCTGCTTTTATTTTCTCACACACACACACACACACACACACACACAGTAGGTCGATAGATATACTTGATTTTGGTTTATAAAATCAACTGTTGATCATAAAATGCAGTTCTCTGAATGATAAAATACAAACAGTATTAAGTGCATAAAAAACAAACAGTATTACTGTAGGTTAGAAAACAAATAATAAAAAATAGCAATAAAAACAATAAAAAATCCTTTTAACCCTACCAAACTGAAAAAAGCACTGACATATCAACTTTGACATTTTGTTTCAAAATAATTTTGTATTGCACTAAAAATGCAGATCTGGAAATGCAGTCTATTTAGTAGGATAAGACTCTGGATTTGCTGGACTGTGCCAGTATTCTGCTGCCCTTGGACACTCCTGTGTTGGATACCCTGGTGTATGGTGTTGAAAAGCATGTGAAGAATCCATAGTGGTGTATGGTGGAGGAGGTAATAGAGATGTGTTGAATCCTGATGCTGACGCATTTAAGTCTGGAAAGATGTCTGTATAGGAAGGTGGTGGTTCATCCGGATTGGCTGGCTGAGGGTATACAATCGGGTATACATTTGGAGCTGGTCCAAAGGCACCAGCAGGAACAAGGGGAAAGGGAACAAGTGTCGGTTGTAATGTAGAACCCATCTGTAATGATTGTCGTCTGCTCTGACTGGTATTGGATGCTTCATGACTTTGCTGTGGAATGCAGTACTGGCCTGTTTGTATAATGACCAGTGGAAATATGATCTCTGGGTCTCTAGCGTAGGGAACATCCAAATACACCTTAAAATATGAAAGAAATGCAGCATAAATGGATAAAATAAGAAAGCACATATTTGAAAATATTAGTACCAAAAAATCAAGTACAGCATCATTACCTTGAGCATGTATTCCACTTTAATAATCTTACAGTTTGTGATGGTTAGATCCAAGTTTAAAGGGATCTTCAGTCTACTGGTGAATGTTTTCTTGGATCTGGATGGAATGGGATCTTCCACAGCTTTGAAAATAGCTTTTATCGAACAGTTTTGTTTAGATTGAGCGATGAACGTCTGCCTTTGTTCAAGTTTGAATTTGAGCTTGAGAGCACGAGATGAAGAGTTTTCAATTTGGGTTTCAACCTTGATTCTCTCACCTGGAAAAAGAAATTAAGAAATACTAGATAACAAAATAGAATATAGTCGGCGTTAAAAGCTTAAATTATCTCTTGCCTGTTACAGATGACATACATTGTGTAATGTAAAATTACCTGGCATGTAGCCCTTTTTGTCAGTAGTTGCTCTGATTGAGATACTTCCAGATGTGAAAACCTTCATCTTTTTTTCTACTGACCCAGAAAGTGGTCTCTATAAAAGAAAATTGTATTTAAAGGCAGTACACAGAACACTTTAGTCTGTTTATGATAGCCTATTTGTACAGTATTTCACTTAATTCATTCATGTTCAGTAACTGCTTTATTCTGGTCAGGGTTAAGATGAACATGATGAGTATTTACAGGTAATACTGGATGTGAGGTGGGAATACATCTGGGGCAATTTAGTCTCCAGGAATAAAACCAGAAGTATTGAAGCAAGGATCCTGAAGCTGTGAGACAAATAAGCTAAACACTGTGCTGCATTGACCTGCTTTGGTTCAATATAATGTAATTTAACATTATAAGCACATACCATTAAATGAGAACTATTTTCATAAACGTTTGACACAAAGATGAATTCTTTCTTTACAATTCGCGGGATTTTCCATGATCTACTCAGTTTGGCCTGAAGGACATATGCAATTGATCCGTGGCATCCTTTAAAGGATGATGGGCTGTTCCTAAAAAACATAATAAAAAAGAATAAAAAAAAGTAATTACCATCTGAATCTTTTACATTTTCTACAGGAAGTGGCATATGGGACCATACTTTGAGAAACATGGCTCTCTGTTCTGATTGGCTGGATGACTGCATAAATGAGTGTGCAGATATTCCTATTATGTGTGTCAGATCAGTGTATATCCACTGACATTAAGACATAGATCTAGAACATCTTTTTTTCTATTAACATGAGTATTATAGTCAAACAACAAACTATATTTTATATTATCGACATATTATCTCCAGAAGTATATACCTGTGAGGAAGCTGAAATGAAAATGGAAAGGTATGGTATCCTGGCATAACCAAATTGTTGTCTGTAAATTCAAACCAAAATAAAATGAAGTTACTGAAGGCATCACATTAACTAAAATAAAATACAATTTACTAATTAAGGATTTTATACTTAAATATATATCATCCAATAAAGCTACTGCATTTGCATCGTTACCATTTACTATTACTATTTACAATACCCAGGAATCTGTGCAAAAAACAAACAAATAAAATGGAATATGCTTACATTTCTCCACATTTGATGTTACAAGTGTGGCTCCATTTTCTTCTGTAAAGACAAAGACGAAATTGAGCAATTTTTATATCACCTAATTTATTCTTATTTAATGTTTCTCAGATCGACTATAATGATACCACTAAAAAAACAACACACACCACACAATTCCAAAGATAACTCAAGTTCAATGGCTGCATTTTCTGAGCTGTTTACAGGAAGGGCTTCTTTCTTTAAACACTTTCACATCTTGTGCTTATGAAGGCATAACAATAATCAGACATCTAATATTTTATTTTATATTATATATTATATTATAATTAATTCTTGTAGTTCAAATATCCTATCCAATAATTTTTTTTTGTTAAAACTTTAAATGTTCTTAATTATATTTAATAATGTGTTTTTCTTATTAGACTAGATATTTTTAGATTCTTATTATATTATATTAGAGTCTCATTGGATTATGTGCACTGTAATGTTTATTTCATACAATAAATATCTCCATTGTCTATTTAATTGGATTGTATTCATTATATTTATATATATATATATATATATATATATATATATACACACGTATATATATATATATATATATATATATATATATATATATATATATATATATATATATATATATATATATATATATACTGACTCACAGATTTGGTATCACTTTTTTTCTCAGTCACACTGATAAAAGCAAACAGGATCCAACAGCATGTTATATTTGTATAGAATAATGTACAACGCCTTTAGGCAATGCTCTGATAACAGGTATAAAACCATTTTGCCAACATAAGTTGATCATATGTTTTCATATCACTGTTTCCTCTAATTGAACCATGTACAAAAGAAAACTTTATTAAAGCAGAACTTTCTCATGTTAGGGACATGTATTACTAATTATGACACAAAATTGCTTGGCACAGAGAAACTTTTATGGCTAAAAAACTGTTGTTGTAGTTTCAACAGGAGGTCTGAAAGGCATTAAACATACTAGAAAAACCTTTGATCAAAATAAAAT